>NW_006408567.1:3258401-3259847 GCF_000296735.1 Chrysochloris asiatica
GGAGAACATTAGCTTTACATTTATCCTATCGTATATTGTTTCATTGCCATGGTTACAATCATCATCAACCAACCAAAAGGTATACCCTGCAAGCCTGCCCCCTAGTCGTCATCTCTCTCTGGGTCTATAGTTCCTAGCTGCTCCATCTCTCCATGTCATCATCTCTGCCTCCATCTCTGGCATCACTGCTTCTCTGGGGAGGGTTTCACACTCCCCTCTTCTCCCGTGATGGTCCCAGGGACCTCTGCTCCTGGACTGCAAAGTCAATCACTCTCTTCCTTTTGCTACAAAACATCCACCTTCACATTTCCAACCCCCACAGTCAGTTCTGATAGCAATTATTCACTATTGTGCCACATGAGTGGTATCCCCATCTCCTTTCATCAGCCCTGCCCAGACAGATTGGATACTACTCAGTGGAGACTCTTCCTTCATCTGCACCTTCAGAATCTAGGCTCCCTCTTGAAAGCTTGTAAACCAGTCACTTCTTGCCTTTGTAGGTCTCCCATTTTAGGTAGCCAATGTCCAAGTCATAGCAAATTATTTTTAAAGAATAATTCATGATTGTGATGGTAAGAAGAGGAATGTAATTCACTAGCATGTATTCGTTCATTTTTTTCTTCTACTTCAAAAAAAAATTTTTTTTAAGTGTCTTTGCAGATTCCTGAAGATATCATGGACCCTAGGCATTATGCCTTTTGTGACTAAAGGAAATACCAACGCTGAGGACTGATGTAGTGAAGTTGTTAGTGAGAGAGATATACTAGGAAGACTGCCTTGTTGTTGTTGTTGTTAAGTGCCATTGAATTGTTCTGATCCACAGCAAATCTGTATACGATTTCTGATGGGTTTAATACCTTGCAGTCCAGTGCTTATTCTACAGAACCACACCAGGTACCCAGTATCTCAGAATCCAGGCCTTGGATTCAATTCCAGGCTTTGCTATTTACAGCTTTGTGACTTTAGATGATTTAGATAATAGTCTTTCTAAGCTTTAGCTTCTTCATCTGCAAAATGGGATAATAACAATAAATCAAAGAATTAAGTTGAGAATAAGAATTAAATTGAGAATACTTTTAGAATGCAATCCCCACAGTTTTTGGTTCATAGTTAACATTCAATACATAAGAGTTTAAAAAATATCATTTAATTTTAATAATATTTTGTTGTGCTTTTGGTGGAGGTGTACAAAGCAGTTTACGTTCCCATTAAGTATTTTCTGCACCAGTTGTTAGTGATATTGGTTACGTTCTTCGCAATGTGTCAACATTGTCATTATTTCTGATTTGGTTGTTCCGTTTCCATTATACTATCTGTGTTTCCTTACATTGTCATCTTGTCCTTTATTTTTTTTTCTTTTTGGTCAGTCCATCCTGTATTAAACATGTCATAACAACACATGCGCCTACAGGGAAACCGAGTTAATACCACTATTATTCAAATTTA
>NW_006408567.1:3267364-3274352 GCF_000296735.1 Chrysochloris asiatica
TGAAAGTGCCATAGGCTGCCAAAAATCTGTCTTGGAAGAAGTGCAGTCAGAGTGCTCCTTGGAGGCCAGGATGGCCAAACTTCATTTCTCATATTGGACATATTGTCAGGAGGGATCAGTCACTGGAGAAGGATATTATGTTTGGTAAATTGGAGGGACAGAGAAAAAGACAAAGATCTCCAGTGAGATGGATTGGCTAAGTAACAGCATCAATGGGCTCATGTGTGGCAACAATTGTGAGGTTGGCCCAGGACTAGGCAGTGTTTCATTCTGTTGTGCATAGTGTCACTAGGAGTCGGTACTGACTGGATGGCACCTAGCAAAAACTGATATTCTGTTCCACAGTCTCCCCATAGCCATGTTTTGGCCGATGATCTGGAACATTTTCACTGTCTCTTCCCACAAAAATCAATATGATTTTTGTGTAGTCCAATTGTATAGTCTTGCTTTAAGTTTTTAAAAAATTATATTTGCAGTGAAGAAGTCATTGATCTTAACAGATTATATCATTTGATCTAATGCATAGTTTCTTTTACCAAGCCTGCATTTTGCAACTACTGATCTTTCTTCTTTGTTTCCAGATTTTGCATTCCAATCACCAGTAATTATCACTATATCTTGATTACACGTTTGTCAATTTAAGGCTAAAGAAGTTGGCAGAATTTTTCAGATTCTTCATGGTTGACTTTAGTGATTGATATGTTAATTTGAATAATTGTGATTTTACTGGTCTTCCTTGTTTTTAAAAATTATTATTATTGTTGTTGTTTTTAGGTGCTGTCAAGTTAGTTTTGACTCATAGTGACCTTATAAACAACGGAATAAAACACTGCCTGATCTTGTGCCAGCCTAATAATCATGGCTAGTCTTGAGCCCTTTTCTGTTACCACTGTGCCAGTCCAGCTATTGGGGGTTTTCCTCTTTTTCTCTGACCTTCCACTTTGCGCAGCACAGTGTTCTTCTCCAAGGACTGGTCCATCCTGAAAACATGTCTGAATACGAGAGATGGAGTCTTGCCATCCTGGCTTCTAAGGGGCATTCTTGCTCTACTTCTTCCAAAACAGATTCGTTTGTTTTTCTGGCAGCCCATGGTATTCTTTTCCAGTACCATAACTCAAATGCATCAGTGTTTCTAAGGTCTTCCTCATTGATTGTTCAGCTTTCTCATCCTCTAGCATTAGCTTCAAGATAGACCTTGAAGTGCTTTTTTTTTTTTTTTTTTTTGATGATGAATGCAACCTCATTCCATTTTATTTGTCATTCCCAGCATAGTAAACCATATGATTATCAGATTCAAAATGACCAATACCAGTCCATTCCAGCACACTAGTGCCTAGATTATAGATCTTTATGTGTTCTGCTTCATTTTTGTGAACTTCCAATTTTCCTAGATTCATACTTATGAAGTATGAACATTTCATGTTCAAATATTGATGTTGATGGGTTGAGTACTTTATATACACCTATGAGGTCAAATTGGCTGATTATGTTTAGTTCTTTTATGTCTTTGTTGAATTTCTTTCTAGTTGTTTTGTCCTTCATCAGATTGTTCATTAAAATCTCCTACTATTATTGTGTACAACTTTGCTAAAGATAATAAAAAACAGCTGAAACCACACATTGGCAGAGAACTTCCAGAAGTTCAAGCTGAATTCAGAAGAGGACATTGAATGAGGGATATTGCTGACATCAGATGGATCCTGGCTGATGTTTACCTGTGCGATATTAACTACAGAAAGGCTTTCAGTTGTGTAGATCATGACAAGCTATGGACAACATTATGGAGAATGAGTATTCTGAAACACTTAATTGTGTTCCTGAGGAACCTGTACTTAAAACAAGAAGCAGTTGTTTGAAAAGAGCAAGAGAACACTGAATGGAACAATATTAAGAAAGGTGTTTTCCAGGGTTGCATTCCTTCACCATATTTATTTAATCTGTATGCTGAGAAAATAATTCTAGAAGCAGGATTATATGTAGAAAAATATGACATCAGGATTGGCGGAAGGCTAATTAAAAACCTGCAATGTACAGATGATGCAACCTTGCTTGCTGAAGTTGAAAAGGACTTAAAATACTAACTGATGAAGATCAAAGGCACCAACCTTCAGTATAGATTGCATCTCAATTTAAAGAAAACAAAAGTCCTCACCACTAGACCAATAAACAGCATTCCGATAAATGGAAAAAAGATTGAAGCTGTCAAAGGCTTCATTTTGCTCAGATAAAACATCAAGAGTCATGGAAGTAGCAGTCAAGAAATAAAATCCTGCTTATTTTTTATTGTTATTTGCAATATATATTTTTTCCAGCCTCTGATTTTCAGTCTGTTTTAATCTCTTTGTAAGGTGTGTCTCTTGAAGACAGCATAGTGAATGATCCTGTTTTCTGATCCATTCTGCTATTCTCTGTCTTTTGACTGGTGCACTTAATCCATTTACATTCAATACAATTATTGTCAGGTATGAATTGATTTTGCTGTGTGTTTATTTGTGGTTCTTCTGGTTTCTTTTTCCATGTAATTTTATGCTCTGAGTTAATTTTGTTTGTGGGTTTTTGTTTTCTTTTCATTTCCTTCAAGGGTATTGTTTTAATACTTACTCTTCCTGATTATTCTCTTTTTTATTTTAATCTGAAGGTTTATTAATTTTCTTTGAGGTTAACCTGTAATACATTAATTTCTTCCAAAATAATTTTTCTTATCTTGAAGTATGCTTTCCTTCCTTGTCTTTTGGAAGCATTGTATCTACACTATTCCCTCTTTTTACTTAATAATTGACATCATAATAAATAGATATCTCTGGTTCAAACACACCAGTTGCTCCTTGGAAACCCTATATAGATCACTATGGGTCAGAACCAACTCTACGGCACTTAACAACAACAAGTTCTGTTTTACTTTGAATATATCTATATGTGAATTAATTCTGGGTGGTGTTGTCATCTACACATTTTAGGATGTTGTCTACTGTTGTTTGTTCTCAGTCCAAAGAAAACCCTTTAGTATTTTTTGTAAAGTTTTCTGGTTTTTGAAAATTCCTTTAATTTTTGTTTATGTGTAAATGTCCTATTTCACCATCATATCTTTCCTTGTCTTTGATTTTGGAGAGTCTGTCTTGGTGATTTTATGATGTGTCTTGGTGGTTTTCCTTTGGAGTCTATCCTGCTTGGGGTGCATTCAGCTTCTTGAATGCCTATTTTCTCATCTTTAATGATGGTAGGGAAATTTTCTTCCAGCAGCTCTTTGACTACCTTTTCTGTGATTCTCTTTGTTTTTTCATGTTCTGGAATTTCAGTCACCCCAAGGTTATTCCTCTTTATGTTGTCCCACATGAATCTCTCATTTTCTGATTTTTTCATTCTTTTTTTCAGATTATTTTCCTACTTTAGAAGTATTGAGAGATTTATCTTCAAGCGCACTCATTCTGGCCTCCATTTATTGAATTCTACTCCTTTATCCTTTCAACGTATCATGTATTTCTGATATTTTAGTATTGACCATCTAAAATTTTCAGGTTTTGTGTTGTTTCTAATGCTGTATCTGTTTTGTTTGATTGTTCCTTTAGCTCATTTCTGAAATATTTCTTGTTTTCCTCTAACTTTCTGTGGAACATTTGGATGTATCTCAATATCATTCTCCTGAATTATTCTTCAGGTAGTTCCTCAAAAGCATTTTGAAGCTCTTCGTCATTGGTTTGAGCGACTCTGTCTTTTTTCTGCATGTGAGTAGAAATTTTCTACAGATTTTTAGGCATTGTGGTGTTGCTATATTTGTATTAAGTTGATGAATGTATGCTGGTGTATTCTTAGGCACTCACCAATTGCTTCCTGGTGGGTGTGATCAGAAGATACGTTTCTCTGTTCATGGTTTGTACAGTTCAATTCAGAGTGGATTTCACAGATGTTGGTTGTAGCCACTACTGGTGTATAGCAGCTGGTATTGGCTCTTGCCTAATTGGTATGGTTTTAGAAGGTGAAGTTGTGGTTTGATTGTATGGCAGCAGTTGCTGTATCCTGTTGTTTGCAGCAAGAAGAGAAAATGCTCCCACAAAATATAAGGAGAACTAAGAGACAAAACAAAAATCAGAAAAATTCAAAGAAAGCAATATAAATACAACAAAACTAGAAAATAAAATACAATAAAAATCAACCAGGAAACAACAGTGGAAAAATAAGAGTAACTCTTTAGCACAACCTAACGGACTCGTGCTTTCTCAGCTGCCTGAGAAATTTCAATATGGTTCCACTGTGCCTTTCTGATTTATCACCAATTTTTCTTCTTCTTCTTCTTTCCCTCAAGTTTGTTCAATTTCTTCTCCTAGTGAGAGTTAACCCATGAGTGGGTAGGACTGATTTGGAAGAGACTGCTGGCACAGGTGGTTTCTGTTGTCTCCTCCCCCTTGAAATATCAGCCCAAATGTGCTATCTGCATGGGAAATTCCCAGGGGTGTTTACTCATACAGGTGTCATCTCTGGTCAGCAGAAAGTAAATGAGTAAAAAGAGAAAAAGACAAAAATATAATTTCACTCTTGTCTCCATAAGCTGCAGGCAGCCTTCTGCAACAGGAATGCCCTCTAGTGTTTCAGTCGGCTCACTTCTGGTCAAAATTGTTGCAGCTGATCATGTTGGCTGCCCCAAATCAGATGTCTACTCCTTTCTTGCTTCTGTTCAAATTCTTTTCCCCAGTAAGCACGTGATCCACTTATTTGTCCCTTTATATAAGCTCAGAGTTCCAGGATGATCTTCTAAATCTTTTTCATCCAGCCTTCCGTATCGTTGCTGAAGAGAATCTGCACAGCCTTTTGCCTATTCTGCCATCCATCACCATTGTATTGAGGGACAGTTTTACTGGATATATGATTCTTGGCTGGCAATTTTTTTCTTTCAGAGTTTTGTATATATTGTTCCATTGCCTTCTTGCTTGCATGGATTCTGCTGAGAAATCAGTTTGGTCTTATTGGTTTTCTTTTATAGGTGATTTTTCAATTTTCCTAAGTTGATTTCAGGATTCTTTCATTGCCTTTGTTTTTGGTAAGTTTGATCATGATGCATCAATGAGTTTCTTTTGAGTCTTACTCAGTGTGATGTTCTTTTGGATCTTCAGCATTCATCTTGTCTTTCATGATGTTAGAGAAGTTTTGTTTCAATAGCTCTTTAAAATTTTCTCTGTGGATTTTATTATGTCTTCATAATCTGCAATTCTAATCACCCACAAGTTATTTCTTTTCATGTTACCCCACATATCTTAGCCTTTCTTCAGATTTTTTCCTTATTTTCTTTGATTGTCCTTCTAGTTTAATAGTACTGGGAGATTAAATTCAAGCTCACTAATTGGCACTTCCTTTAATTAAAATCTACTCCTTTGTCCTTCCAATGTATTGTTCATTTCTGAAATATTAGAATTAATCTTCTGAATTTCTTTTTGCAGATTTTGCACTGTTTCAAAATTTTCTTTATTTTGTCCATTTGTTCCTGTAATGTTTTCCTGAGTTTTTCTAAATGTTTTCCTGTGTTCTCCATGCTTTCCTCAATCTTTTTCTCAATCCATTGTAAGTACCTAAATATCACTTTTCTTAATTAATTCTCAAGGTGCTCTGGTAGCATAGTGGTTATGAATTGGGCGGTTAATCTCATGGTCAGCAATTCACAACTACTAGCTGTTCCATGGGAAAAAGATGAGGCTTTCTGCTTCGGTAAAGAATTACAGCCTCAGAAACCCTGTACAGGGTTGCTTTGAGTCGGAACTGACTCCACAGCACATAACAACAACAACAAATTAATTCTCAGATATTTCCATTATATTTTCTTCCTCAGATGTATTTACTGGCTTGGCATCTTGAACAATTGTTCTAGCCACTTTCTCTTGTTAGCTAAACTTGTCTGTTGTCTCAGACAATGTTAGACATTGAACTGAAATTGTCTGTTGTCTCAGTCTTTGTTTATGGATTTAGTTGATGATTGCATGATGGTGTATTTTTAGCTTATCACCAACTGCCTCCTGATGGGTGCAATTAGAGATTAGAAGCATGTGCCCAATTATCCTTTCTTCATTTGTGCAACTCAGTTTAAAGAGAGTTTTACTGATGTTGGCTGCTGATTAGTTGTTATAGGAGCTGGTATTGGTTCTTTCCCAGTAGGTGGAGCTACAGAGGATACAGTTGTGTCTGGGCATTGATTCTATACTTTTTTCAGGTGGGGCAAGAAGATAAAACACATGCACACAAAAACATAGTAAATACTATTGAATAAATAAAATAATAAAGGAGCAAATAAAAAGTAAAGGCAACAACAAGAAAGGATAATATAATATTTAAGAAGAGAAAAGAGGAACAGTAAAATGAGTTCATTTCCCATGGGGTCTGAAATGGCACGCAGCAGTGTGGGACAACCAGTAGCAGTACTCCTGGAGCAATTGTACTCTGTAACACAGGGAATTGCTATGAATCAGAATCATGTCTACGGCAACAGATTTAAATATTTTTTAATCCCAAATTTAAAATGTAAATAAAAGTAACCATCTTACTATCTTAAATAAATTAATACATATGTTGCTATTGTTGTTAAGTGCCGTCAAATTGGTTCTGACCCATAGTGACCCTGTATAAGGTTTCAGAGGAACAGGTGCTGAGTTTGAACCTCTGACCGTGCAGTTCAAATGGCTTTGCAGTCTGGTACATTGACCCACAGTGCCACACCAAGACTCCAATATATATATATATAGTACTTTGAAAATATAAAAGTACACAGTAGTTACAAATTGGGCTACAAACCTTAAGGTCAGCAGTTCAAAACTACCAGCTGTCCCATAGGAGAAAGAAGAGACTTTCTGCTCCTGTAAAGATTTACAGCCTCAGAAACCTTGTTGTTGTTGTTGTCAGGTGCCATCGAGTCGGAACCGACTCATAGAGACCCCATGCACAGCAGAACGAAACAATGTCCGATCCTGGGCCAACCTCACTACCGCTGCCACACTTGAGTCCATCAATG
>NW_006408567.1:3274452-3279321 GCF_000296735.1 Chrysochloris asiatica
GAAATTTGGAAGACAACTGTCTGGCCGACTGATTGGAAGAGATCAATGTTTGTGCCCATTCCAAAGAGAGGTGACCCAACGGAATGCGGAAATCATCTTTTATTTCTTCTATTTCCCAGTAGCTTTTGAGCAGGGTGTTATTCAGCTCCCATGTATTTGATTTGTTTCCTTGATCTTTCTATTTTTGATTTCTAATTTTATAGCATTATGAGCTGAGAAGATTGTTTGTAGTATTTTGAAGTTTAAAAATTTATTGCAGTTTGCTTTGACACCTAACATTTTGGAGAATATCTCATGGGTACTAAAGAAGAATGCATTTGTGCTGTTGATGGGTTGTTGCTGTTGCTAGGTCCTGTGAAGTCAGTACCAGTTCTTAGCGACCTTATGTACAGCAGAACCAAACACTGCCCAGGCATTTGCCAACATCACGATTATTGCAATGCTTGAGCCTATTGTTGTTGCCACTGTTCCAGTCTACTTCGTTGGAAGTCTCTCTATTTCATGGATCCTCCAGTTTTCCAAGCATGATGTACTTCTCCAGGGACTGGTCCCTCCTGATAATAGGTCTCAAGTATGAGAGACAAAAATACCACCATCATGGCTTCTAAGGAACATGCCTGTACATTTTCCAGCACAGATTTGTTTGTTCCTCCAACAGACCGTGGTACTTTTAATATTCTTTTCCAACACCAAAACTCAAATGTGTGAGTACATCTAAGGTCTTCCTTAGTTATTGTTCAACTTTCACATGCATATGAGATATTTGGAAATAACATAGATTGGGACAGGTGCACCTTAGTCCTCAAATTGATATCTTTTCTTTTGAACACTTTGAAGAGGCCTTGTGCAGGAGATTTGCCTAATGCAATTCATCAATTGATCTCTTGACAGCTGCGTCCATAGTGTTGATTGTAGATCCAAGCAACCTGAAATCTTTGACAACTTTAATCTTTGTTGTTGTTGTTATGTGCCGTGGAGTCGGTTCTGACTCATAGAGGCCATGTACAGGGTTTCCAAGGCTGTAAATCTTTATGGGAGCAGAAAGCCTCATCTTTGTCCTGCAGAACAGCTGGTAGTTTCGAACTGCTGACCTTGTGGCTCACAGCCAGATTCGTAACCGCTACGCTACCTGAGGTCCTTAATCTAGCCTCCATTTATATTGTTTTTTATTGGTCCAGTGGTGAGGATTTTTGTTTTCTTTACATTGGGGTGCAATCCTTACTGATGGCTGTGGTCTTTGATTTACATCAGTAAATATTTTAACTACTCTTTGTTTCAGCAAGATTGTTTCATCTGCATATTACAAGCTGTTAATGAGTCTTCCTCTAATCCCAATGTCATATTCTTCATATAACCCAGCATCTTGAATTATTTGCTCAGCATAAAGATTGAATAAGTATGGTGAAAGAATACAACCCTGGTGCACACCTTTCGTGATTTTAAATCATACAATGTACCTTGCTCTGTTTAAATGACTGCCTCTTGATGTAAGTACAGATAGATCCCTCGTGAGCACAATTTACTGTTCTCAAATATCCATTATTTACACTACTGTCCATAACTTGTCTTGATCGACACAGTTGAAAATCATTGCATAGTTAATAAACAACATAAAAATTTTTCTTGTATTCTCTGCTTTCAACCAAGGCCCATCTAACTCCATCAATTATATCCCTTGCTACACATCCTCGTCTGAAAGAGCTTAAACCTCTGGCAGTTCTTTGCCAATGGACTGTTTCAGCCATTTAAAAATTATCTTTAAATAAAATTTCACTTGCATGTGACATTAATGACACTGTCCAATGCATTTGCATTCCATTGGGTCACTTCTGTTTGGAATGCAAATAAATATGAATCTCATTCAATCAGTTGCCAAGGTAGCTTTCTTACAAATATGTTGGCATAGATGAGTGAGTGTTTCCAGTGCTGCATCAGCTTATTGAAAAATTTCAATTTGCATTCTATCAATACACAGTGCCTTGTTCTTTACCAATGCATTCTAGGCACTTTAGATTTCTTTCTTCAATACCATTGGCTCTTAATCATATGCTACTTCATGAAATGGTTGAACATCAACCATTCCTTTTGGGTACATTGACGCTATGTATTCCTTCCATCTTCTTTGGAAGCTTTCTCTGTTATTCAATATTTTACCCAGAGATCCTTCAATATTTCAAGTCAAGGCTTGAATTTTTCTTCAGTTTGACAAAACTGAGAGTGTTCTTCTCTTTGTGTTTTCTAAGTCCAGGTATTTGTACATATAACATTTGACTTTGTCTTCTCGAACTGACCTTTGAAGTTTTCTGTTCAGCTCTTTTACCTCCTTACTTCTTCCATTTGTTTTAGCATCTCTACACTGGAGAGCAAGTTTCAGAGTCTCTTCTGACATCCATTTTGGTCTTTTTCTTCTTTCTAGTCTTCTTAATGACCTTTTGCTTTCTTCATGTATGATGTTCTGGTCTTTGATCATTAGTGTCTTATTCAACAAACCTTAAATTCAGGTGGGATATGTTCAAGGTGATATTTTGGCTTTTGTGGACATGTTTTAATTCTCTTCAGCCTCAGCCTGACTTTGCATATGAGCAATTGATGGTCATATGCTACTTCTTGAAACCATTTCCTTTTGGTACAGTGACTCTGTGTATTCCTTCTATCTTCTTTTGATGCTTTCTATCTTCTTTTGATGCTTTCTGCATCATTCAATAATTTGCCCAGAGAAGCCTTTTATTACAAAAGTTGAGGCTTGTTGTTTTTTTTTCTTTAGTTCCCCCAGCTTGAGAAATACTGAGCGTGTTCTTCCTTTTTGGTTTTCTGACTCCAGATCTTTGTACATTTCATTGTAATATTTGACTTTGTCTTCTCAAGCTGACCTTTGAAGTTTTCTGTTCAGCTCTTGTACGTCCTCATTTCTTCCATTTTATTTAGCATCTGTACACTGGAAAGTAAATTTCAGTATCTCCTCTGACATCCATTTTGACCTTTTCTTTCTTTCTTGTCTTCTTAATGACTTTTTGCTTTCTTCCTCTATTATGTTCTTGATGTCATCCCACAAATCTCCTGGTCTTTGGTCTTTGGTGTTTATATATCAAATCTGCTCTTCAGATGATCTCTAAATTCAGGTGGGATAAGTTCAAGGTCATATTAGGATCTTGTGAACTTGTTTTCATTTTTTTCAGCTTCAGTCAGAATTGAATTTGCATATGAATAATTGATGGTCTGTTCCACAGTCTGCCTCTGGCCTTGTTTTCACTGATGGAGCTTTTCCATCATCTCTTTCCACAGATGTAGTCAATTTGATTTCTATGTAGTCCATCTGGTGAGGTCCATGTGTATAGCTGTAGCTTATGCTTTTTTAAAAAGGTATTTGAGGTTCATTGAAATAAACAAATCATTGGTTTTGCAGAATTCTATCATACGATCTCCAGCATTATTTCTATCACCAAGGTCATATTTTCCAACTACTAATCCTTCCTCTTTGTTTCCAACCTTTGCATTCCAATCACCAGTAACAATCAATACATCTTGATCAAATTCAGATGGAAGAAGATGGTAGAATTCTTCTATTTCATCCTTACTTGCTTTAGTGGTTGGTGCATAAATTTGAATAATAGTGGTGTTAATTGGTCTTCCCTGTAGGCGCATAGATGTTATCCTGTCACAGACAGCATTGTACCTCGTGATGGATTTGGATATGTTCTTTTTGACAATGAATGCAACACCGTTCCTCTTCAATATGTCATTCCCATCTTATTAACCATGTGGTTGTCAGATTCAAAATGGCCAATACCTGTCCATTTCAGCCCGCTAATGCCTAAGATATCAATGTTTATATGTTCCATTTCATTTTTGACAATTTCCAATTTTCCTAGTTTCATACTTTGTACATTCCATGTTCTGATTATTAATGGATGCTTATAGCTATTTCTATTCATTTTGAGTTGTGCCCCATTAGCAAATGAAGGTGTCTCGAGGGCTTTACTCACATGGGCTTTACTCCATTCATGTCATCACAGTCAACTCTACTTTGAGGAAGCAGCTCTTCCCCAGTCGCATTTTGAGTGCCTTCCAACCTGAGGGGCTTATTTTCTAGCACTATATCTGGCAGTGTTTTTCTGCTATTCATAAGGTTTTCAGTGACTAACTATTTGGAAGTAGTTCATCTCTCCTTCTTCCTAGTCTATTTTCATCTGGAAACGCATCTGAAAACTGTCCGCTGTGGGTGACCCTGCTGGTATTTAAAATACCCATGGCATAGCTTCCAGAATCACAGCCACCACAGTAGTACAAACTGACAGACCAGTGGTGGCATATGATCAAGAGTCAATGATACTGAAGGAAGAAGTCCAAGGTGCATTGAAGGGATTGGCAAAAAACAAGGCACCAGAAATCGATGGAATACAAATGGAAATCATTCAAGAAAGTGAGGCAGCAATGGAAGCACTCACTCATCTATGTCAAAAAAAAAAAAAAATTTGGAAAAAAATTATCTGGCCAACTGATTGGAAGAGATCTGTATTTGTGCCCATTCCAAAGAGTGATGACTCAATGGAATGCAGAAATCATTGGATGATACCTTTGATATCCCATGCATGTGAAGTTTTACTAAAGATAACACAGAAATGGCTACAAGCATACATTGACAGAAAACTTCCAGAGGTTCAAGCCAGATTCAGAAGAGGCTGTGGAATGAGGGATATCATTGCTGATGTCCAATGGATCTTGGCTGAAAGCAAAGAATACCAGAAAAATGTTTACTTGCACTTTATTGACTACGTAAAGGCTTTTGATTGTGTGATCATGACAAACTATGGACAACATTGTGAAGTATGAATATTCTGGAACACTTAATTGTACTCATGAGGAATCTGT
>NW_006408567.1:3287696-3294860 GCF_000296735.1 Chrysochloris asiatica
AAATTTTCCAACTACTGGTCCCTCCTCTTTGCTCCCTACTTTTGCATTCCAATCACCAGTAATGAGCAATACATCTTGATTGCATGTTTGATCGGTTTCAGATTGAAGAAGTTGGTAGGATTCATGGCACATCACCACCACCACCATATTAATAAAATTATCTTGGGCAAGTCAATTTAGAATATCTCCCTATAGTAAATGAGATTAGGAGCTACCAATCTTTCTTTTATGTTACTACTTTTCAAAGTGAGGCTTGTGTACCACCTCTTCATTTTGAAGTGTGTGTGCTATAACTTGTTAGAATTAGATTTTAGGACCCTCCTTTGTATATGCATATGAATTAGAATCCTAGGGTGTGAGACCCAAGGAAATCTCTCTCTCTCTCATTCATCCACCCATCTATCTAATCGATCTAAAAAAAATCCTCAAATAATACATTTTGTTTTGTTAGATACCATGGTGTCTGTTCTGATTCCTTGTTATTCTATATACAACAGTAGTAAGCAGTGCCCACTTTTGTACCATCCTCACAATAGTTCCTATGTTTGAGCCCATTGTTGCGTAACTGTGTCAATACATCTCATTGATGGTCTTCTTCTTTCTTGCTGACCTTAACTTTACTAAGCATGGTGTTCTTCTTTAAGGACTGATCCCCATAATTCAAAGGCATCAATCTTTGGTCATCCTTATTCAATGTCCAGCTTTTGCATATATAAGGGGCAAGCAAAATTGGGGCAGGTGCATCTTAGTGCTTAGAACAGCAATATCTTTGCTTTTGGACACTTTAAAAAAATTATTGTGAATTTCAGAGACCCAAAGATGGAATCCATTTGACAAAATCTGCAGTAGGCCTTGTATAAAATGAATGAGATTCTCTTTTATTCTATAGCAGGCACTTGATCTTGGTTCCTAATTTTCTTCCTTTGTGTGGCACCATGCAGTTATTCTTAAGTGTCAGCTGTAAACAAAACTGCTTCTTGTATCTGTCTTATGAATTAGGCTTTCAATATTTGTTGTAAAGAAACTTTAATAAAAACTGATTCATTTGAAAAAAAAAATTATTGTGGATTGAATGAAGGTTTATAGACAATATAGTTAGTTTCATATGCAACAAATCTTACACTTTGTTTCATTCTGCAACAGTTACCCACTTCCTTCTTGTGGTTTTGATTTTCATCCCACCCACTTTTCCATCACTTCTCAAATTTTCTCTTAATTAAATGTTGTCCTTTTGATTTGGAATGATTGACCATTTCATGGTGAGCATGTTGTTGTCTCCCCTATATACCTATCTAGTGCTTGGCTGAAAATTGAGCTATGAGGGTGATTGAGCTATGAGGGTGATTTCCTTTTCAGATCTGAAGGGTGTTCAAGGGCCATAATCTCAGGATCCCCCAGTCTCTTTCTGACGAGAAATACTGGACTTTAAAAAAAAAATAATAATTTTGAGTTTTGTTCCACATTTTCTCCCACTCTATACAGGACCTTCTAATGTGATCATTTTCCAAGCACCTGGTAGCAGTAATCAGGCATCATCTAGTTCTTTTGGTCTTAGAGTCCTTGAGACTGAAGTTTACATGTCCCATTAGTCCATTGGATTAAGTGATTTCAAGCATCTTGAATTTCCATTATTCTTCTTTCTTCTGCGTATGAAGAGGTTGATAGTTGCATCATAGATGGTTGCTCATGAGCTTTTAAGGTCCCAGATGCTACTCAACAAAGTAGACTGTAGAGCATTGTATTTGTGGACTATGTTATGCCAATTGACCACGATGTTTCTTGAGACATTTGATAATATCTAAGACATTATCATCATTTTTCCTGCTGTATACTCTACCACATTCATAGTTGTGTTTGCAGCAAAAGTAAATACTATGCACAAATATCCTCTTTTAAACTCTTATATGTTTGTGGGCATGTTCCAACTCTTTCTCTCATTTCTGCTTAGCCTGCATACCTGTCTATGTATCTACCCACAGAACACTATTCACTTCTATCACCTTTAGCTCTTGCCTACCTCTTTATCTCCACATGTCTTTATTATTCCTCTGTCAACCTGGTGTGGCATTGTGGGTTAATGCTCCAGACTGCAAAGCCATTTGAACTGCAGTGTTAGCAGTTCAAGCTCACCGGCAGCTCCTCAGAAACCCTGTATAAGGTCGCTGTGGGTCAGAACTGACTTGACAGCATTTACCAACAACAACAACAACCTTCCTAGTCTTGTTCCTGTTTGCAAAGGGAATACTTTGTTTTACTCCATTGAAAGTAATGTTTGCTGTTGGACTTGTATGTTGTTGTTGTTGTTGTTGTTAAGTGCCGTCAAGTCAATTCCAACCCATAGCAACCCTGTATAGGGTTTCCGAGGGTGTAAATCTTTACGGGGGTAGAAAGCCTCATCTTTCTCCCGTGGAGTGGCTGGTAGTTTCGAACCGCTGACCTTAAGGTTTGCAGCCCGATTCATAACCACTATGCTACCAGAGCTCCTTGGACTTGTATACATGTTCTTAATTATATTGGTGATAGAACTGATGCTGGAGATCTCAAAAATAATTTTGAAAGGCCAATGACATCTTCATTGCAAATACCTTTTTAAAATAACATAAAATACATCTATGCAGATGAACTTCACCAGATGGAATACACAGAAATCACACTTGACTACATCTGTGTAAAGAGATGGTGGCAAAGTTCCATATCACAGACCAAAACAAAACCAGGTGCAGACTGTGAAACAGACCATCAATTGCTCATATGCAAATTCAGACTGAAGCTGAAGAAAACTCAAACAAGTCCATGATAGCCAAAAAAGACCTGAAACATATCCCACCTGAATTTAGAGATCATCTGAAGAACAGATTTTATAAATTAGACACTAAAGACTGAAGACCAAAAGATTTGTGGCATGACATCAAGAACACCATGCAGAAAGAAAGCAAAAGGTCATTAAGAAGACAAGAAAGAATGAAAAGTCCAAAATCGATATTAGAAGAGACTTACTCTCCACTGTAGAGATGCTAAGGCAAATGGAAGAAATGAGATAAAAGAACTGAATAGAAAACTTAAAAGGGCACCTCGAGAAAGCAAATTCAAGTATTATAATAAAATGTGCAACAACCTGGAGTTAGAATATCCAAAGGGAAGGATATTTCTCAAGCTGAGGGTACTGAATAAAAAAATCAAGCCTCAACTTGCATTATCGAAGAATTTTATGGGCAAAATATTTAATGATGCAGTAAACATCAAAAGATGATGGAAGGAATACACAAGGTAACTGTACCAAAAGAAAAAAAAAATTGTGTTCAACCATCTCAAGAAGTAGCATATGATCAAGAGCCAATGAACCTGAAGGAAGAAATCTAAGGTACATTGAAGTAATTGGAAAAGAATAAGGCACTGGGAATTGATGGACTACAAATTGAAATATTTCAACAAAGTGGTGTTACACTTGAGGTACTCACATATGCCAAGAAATCTGGAAGACAACTACCTGGCCAACTAACTGGAAGAGATCTGTATTTGTGCCCATTCCAAAGAGAGGTGACCCAAAGGAATACGGAAATCATTGGACAATATCTTTGATACCCATGAAAGTAAAGCATTAGTAAAGTTAATACATTAATGCCTGCAACAATGCATTGACAAGAGAGCTTCCAGAGGTTCAAGCCAGTTTCAGAAGAGGACGTGGAACGAGGGATATCCTTCCTTACATCACAAGGATCTTGGTTGAAAGTAGAAAGTGCCAGAAATATATTTACCTGTGCTTTATTGATTAGGCAAAGGCTTTAAATTTTGTGGATTATGACAAGCTATGGACAACATTGTGAAGCATGAGTATTCGATAACACAAGTATGATCATCAGGAACCTGTACATAGATCAAGAGGCAGTTTTTCAAACAGAATAAGGGGATGCCAAATGGTTTAAAATGAGGAAAAGTGTGTGCTAGGGTTGTATTCTTTTACTATACTTATTCAATCTGTACGCTGAACAAGTAATCTGGAAAGCTGGATTATCTGAAGAAAAACATGGCATCAGGATTGAAGGAAGGCTCATTAACAACCTGCGTTATACCGATGATACAACTTTGCTTGCTGAAAGCCAAGAAAACTTAAAACACCAATTGATGAAGATCAAAGACCACAGCCTTTGGTATGGGTTACACCTCAATGTAAAGAAAACAAAAATACTCACCACTCGACCAGTAAATAACATTAAGATAAATGGAGAAAAGATTGAAGTTGTCAATGACTTCATTTTGTCTGATCAACCATCAACACTCATGGAAGTAGCAGTGAAGAAATCAAATGAAGTATTGCATTGGGCAAAACTTCTGCACAAGACCTCTTTAAAGTGTTGAAGAACAAAGATGTCTGTTTGAGGACTAAGGTGTGCTCTGACACAAGCCATGGCAATTTCAATAACCTCATAAACATGTGAAAGTTGGATAGTGAATAAGGAAGACTGCAGAAGAACTGATGCATTTAAGTTATGGTGCTGGAGGAGAATATGGAAAGTACTATGGATTGCCAAAAGAACAATTCAATCTATTTTGGAAAAAGCCACAGTGGTCCTTGGAATCCAGCACAGCCAGACTTCATCTTTAATACTTCAGACATATTGTCAGGAGGGACCAGTCACTGGAGAAGGATATCATGCTTGGTAAAGTGGCAGGTCAGAGGTAAAAAGGAAGACCCCCCGCCCCCAACGAGATGAATTGGCAAAGTGGCAGCATCAATTGGCTCAAGCGTGGTGACAATTGTGAGGTGGCTCAGAACAGAGCAGTATTTCATTCTGTTGTACATAGGGTTGCTATGAGTTCTTATGGACCCAATGGCACCTAACAACAACAACAACAATCATCAAATTTAGCACTTAAATATATAAATCAAACCCAAACTCAATGCCATTGAATTGATGCCAACTCATAGTAACCCAGTAGAGGATTTTTGAAGCTGTAAATATTTTTTATGGAGCAGAAAGCCTCATAGTTTTCCCATAGAGCAGCTAGTGGGTTTGAGATGCTAACCTTGCAGTTAGCAGGCCAATGTTTGTTCTACAGCACCACCAGGGCTTTAAAAAATATATACTGGCCTGTTTTCTGAAGTAATTGCTCCTATGCCAGTCCTAACTCTTCAAATAGATTTTAAGCTCCCTGAACTTGGCTATTGCATTTCCATATACTAATTCCAGTACCTGGAAAACATTGTGTTCAGAGTAGTTGCACAAAAAGTTTGTGAAGAAAGAACTTCCACCTGATGAAGTCTTTGTCCCTCATATCCATTCTCTTCTCTCTGTTGTTACCCTTGTTTTCACTGGCATCTCATTAGATATTTATATTGTATTTAAAACTCCCCGAGAAGCTCTTTATAAATCTAGCAAAACATTAAACAGGACACGTTGAATTCCTGGTGGAGGATCTGCAAATGCAGATTTACGGCATGCAGCAGGATTTTCAAGAGCTTTAGCAGAAGGTACCACATGTTGGGCATTAGTTTTGGAGGCTGATTTTAAAAGTCATTTCTGGCTTCAATTTTGTAATCTTACTTTTAGGAAAGCCATAGTCTTTTTAGACAGATTGGTCAATGGGCAGCAGCTACATTCTTGTGTCTTCCTTTATCAATTATGATTTATCTTTTCTTCATGTTGGTATTTTTAAAGCACATTTAAAGAAAAGCTAAAATAAGGTTTGTGTTAGCTTGAGAAAGAAATAACAGTATACTTGAGAAAATCTATTTAGAATGGGTAGATTGTTATGAAAGGACAGAAAATCTCTCTCTCTCTCTCTCTCTCTCTTTTTTTTCTTCTGTTTTAAAGATACATTTATTCAGTCCCTGGATGGTGTAAATAGTTAACAAGCTCTACTATTTACTAATAGGTTGGAGGTTCAAGTCCACCCAGAGGCACCTTGGAATGAAAAACAAAAACAAATAAAAACAAATTGCTGAGTTGTTTCTCACTCATGGCAATCCCATGTGCATTAGGATAAAAGTGTTTTCAATGGCTGATATTTAAGAAGTGAATCTGAACCTCAAACCTTTTGGTTAGTGACCAGATGCACTATTTATACCACTTAGGAATTTTCCTCAGAAGAGGGTTCTTGTGATCTACTTCAGTAAAGCCAGAAAATTTATAGAGCACACCTTTGCTCTTATGCACATGGAGTTACTGTCAGAATCAACCTGAAGGTAACTATTTTTTTGTTGTTGTTCATTTTTAAGCTGTTCACTAAGTAAGCTTGCACAGCACTGCTTTAGAAAATGGATGCACACTCAGAATACCCTTAAAGTGTGGATGTACATGTGGTTTTGTTGAAAGCTTTTTTGGGAGACAGGCCTAAAACAAGGAAGACTGGGAATTATCAGAATCCAATTGTCATTGTCATTTGTTATTTGCTGTTGACAAACCTCTACAAATAGTAAATTGGTTAGTAAGATGCTAATTATGAATTTTCTGTGAGCCTGAGGGCCAGGTAACAGAGTTTTCAGTCCATGTATATAGTCCTCATTAGATTACTTAGAATTAACAAAAATAATGATAGTAACAGCCTCAGTTCATAAGATTTAGCTAGTGCTTTTCTTTTTCTAGTCTCATTTTCATTTTAATCCTCTTAAAACCAAGGAAACAAGTAAGCAAGAATTGCTCTCCTTAGGCAGAACCATGATGCATACTGTTTTCCAAATTTTTTTCAGGTGGTTTATTTTACAGCATATTGTTGGAGTCATTTCTCTTTTTCTATGCCATCCTAGAAATTTCAAAAGTATAGAAAATATGCTTATTTTTATTAAATATGGCAAATTATGCATGATGTAAAATTTGCCATTGTAATCAATTTTAAGCACATGGTTTGTTGTTGTTGTTGTTATTAGGTGTCATTGAGTTGGTACCGACTCATAGCGACCCTATGCACAACAGAATGAAACATTGCCTGGTTCTGGACCAACCTCACAATTGTTGCCACGCTTGAGCCCACTTTGTCAATCGATCACGCCAGGGGTCTTCCTCTTTTTCTCTGACCCTCCACCTTACCAAACATGATATCCTTCTCCAGTGACTGGTCCCTCCTGACAACATGTTCAAAGCAATGAGAAATGAAGTTTGGCCATCCTGGCCTCCAAGGAGCAC
The DNA here is from genome assembly GCF_000296735.1 of Chrysochloris asiatica. NCBI lineage: Eukaryota > Metazoa > Chordata > Mammalia > Afrosoricida > Chrysochloridae > Chrysochloris > Chrysochloris asiatica. The sequence goes on from NW_006408567.1 coordinate 3,294,818, forward strand.
TCTGTATGCACTTCTTCCAACACAGATCTGTTGGTTCTTTTGG
>NW_006408567.1:3295365-3298024 GCF_000296735.1 Chrysochloris asiatica
TTTCTTTAATCCTGATGTCACATTCTTCTTCATAGAACCCAGTTTCTCAGATTATTTGCTCAGCATACAAGTTGAATAAGTATGGTGAAAGAATACAACCCTGTCTACACCTTTCTTACTTTTAAACCATTCAGTGTTCCCATGTTCTGTTCGAACAACTGCCTCTTGGTCCAGGTACAGATTTCTCATGAGCACAATTAATGTTCAGGGATACTCATACTTTGCAATGTTGTCGACAGCTTGTTATGATCAATACAATCCAGTGTAGAAATTCTAAAGTAAATGGAAGAAATGAGGTACAAGAGCTGAATAGAAAATTTCAAAGGTCACCTCCAGAAGACAAAGTCAAATATTACAATGAAATGTGCAAAGATCTGGAGTCAGCAAACCAAAAGGGAAGAACACACTCAGCATTTCTCAAGCTGAGGGAACTGAAGAAAAAATTAAAGTCTTGATTTCCGTTGTTGAAGGATTCTCTGGGCAAATTATTGAATGATACAGAAAGCATCAAAAGAAGATGGAAGGGATACACAGAGTTACTGTGTACCAAAAGGAAGTGGTTGATATTCAACCATTTCAAGAGATAGCATATGATCAGGAGCCAATGATACTTAAGGAAGAAGTCCAAGGTGCATTGAAAGAATTGGCAAAAAAACAACAGTCCGTGAATTGACGGAATAAACATTTAAATCTTTCAAGAAAGTGAGGTGGCACTGGAGGCACTCACTCATCTATGCCAAGAAATCTGGAAGACAGCTATCTGGCCAACTGATAGGAAGAGATCCATATCTGTGTACATGCCAAAGACAGGTGACCCAATGGAATGCGGAAATTATTGGACAGTCTCTTTGATATCCCATGCGAGTAAAGTTTTACTAAAGGTAACACAGAAACGACTGCGAGCATACATTGACAGAGAGCTTCCAGAGGTTCAAGCAGGATTCAGAAGATGACGTGGAATGAGGGATGTCATTGCTGATGTCCGGTGGATCTTGGCTGGAAGCAGAAAATGTCGAAAAGATGTTTACCTATGCTTTATTGACTATGCAAAAGCTTTTGATTGTGTGGATCATGACAAACACATGGCTTAGTTTCATTAAAAACATTTACAATATTGTGCAACCACTACTTTTGGTCTATTTTCAACTTTTTTATTACCCTAACAAAAACTATGTATCCACTAAGTAACAATAACTCATTCTTCCTCAGTTTCTGGTAAAATGTAATCCACTTTTTGTCTCAATGCATTTGCCTATTCTAAATATATTTTATAATGGCAGCAAACCACATTTGTCCTTTTGTGTCTGATTTCTTTGATTTAGAATAATGTGTTCAAGACCCATCAGGCTGGATCATGTATTAATATTCCATGTCATTTTATGCTGAATAATATTCCATTGCACACATATATCGTATTGTATTTATTCATTCATTTGTTGATGAATACTTATGTTGTTTCCACATTTTGGGTATTGTGACTGAGTATTGTTGCTGAATATTACTGAAAATGCTGTTATGGATATTGGTGAATAACTGTTTAATGAGTCTCTGCTTTCAATGAGAAATACTTTTAAAAACGTAATACTTGTATTTAAACATTTAATTAACATAAAAGACTGTATTTCATGCATTGAATACAACTAGAGATCTCTTTTGTCAGCATGGAGACAAATGTATTTTGGTAGTGTTGCTCAGCATTCATCTGGGTAACTCAAAAAACACTCTGGAGGTGTGACCCAAGATGACCTTGCGTCTCTGTCCATATAAGGAGATGCTAAAGACCACTTCTGCTAAAGAAGGAAAAAAATAATAATCTTATTATGTGGTGGGTATTAGCATTTCTTCTGACTCATGATGACACTGGTGTGGCGCTGTGGGTTAATGAGCTAGACTGCAAAGCTGTTTGAATTGCAAGGTCAGTGGTTCAAGCTCCCCAGCTGCTCTTCAGAAACCCTTTACAGGGTCGCTATGGGTCAGAATTGACTCGACGGCTCAACAACAACAACAACAGCAATGATAACACTATGTCTGCAGAACACAGGATTTTCAAGGCTGCAATCTTTTGGAATTAGATCACCCTGTCTGTCTTCCAAGGTTTGCCTTGGGGAATTTAAACTGCCAATCTTTTGATGAGTAGCTGAGCCCTTTACCATTTGCGCCACTCGACAGTCACCTACAATTGCACAAGTGTATCTGTGGCCTCTATATGAATATTAAGAATGCTTATGGAATCCTAGTTAGCAAAACCCACTCATTACCACCCAAGAAATCTTGAGGATGTGGGTTGCTTTACAAATGAATGTTCCTGTTATTGTAGCAGACCCTGAATGTGCCACCATGTGCTCTCTGCAGAATATATTCTGGACATCTATCCTTGATACATCTCCCTTGTCCTGAAGCTTCCATGCTCTGCTCCTGGATACAGGAAAACAAAACAAAATAAAACACACATCTTTGGTCACCTGTATTTCCTACCCTGCTATGATTTGTGAGACTTTTACAAGTTATAAGTAAGGAAGGCCATCATCAGTGCTGCCTGCTCAACTTCTGTTGACTCTTTTTTTTTTCTTATATGTTTTATTGTGAATTATGTGATAGTTTACATGGGAGAACATTAATTTTATATTCATTCTATCGTATATCATCTCATGCCATGGTT
>NW_006408567.1:3321175-3322399 GCF_000296735.1 Chrysochloris asiatica
GGACTGATACATAATTTTTAATTTGTTCCCTTGTCAAAAGTTTAACTCTAAAAGGTGGGCCTCACATCCTGGTCCTTTGGACATCCCTTAGGTAGGATATGTCTGGTCAATGAGAACAATGACCTTCGTAGCAAGTCAGATGTCCTGTCACCTCACTTGAGGGAGGTTGGCCTCTTCTAAACTCTGCCTCCTTGTGAGGTTTGATACCAGGTGTATTTCTTTTCCAACCAAAGGCTCCCTCTAGTGTTACAGCTGCTGTGTCCCATCCTCTCTGCTCCACCTAGGGTTATTCAGGTGGTAGATGACATTTTCTTAGGGCAGGAGAGCATCTGAACACACACAGGCATTTGTGAGCTTGGCTGAAACATCACATTATTGCTTTATTCAGGCTGGGCACTGCCGGGTGACTGCAGCTTGACCTCTGTTTTAATGAGGGACTTCAAGACCAGACAGCATAGCTCTTTTCAGTTTATTGCATGAAGGAGCTACACTAGTCCAAGTTAAAAGTGGACCTCAAATGGTTACATTATATATGCTATGAGGTTCTAAACTTGAGACAAGGGACTGAGAGAAATTTTCTACTCTTTGCAAGGAAATCCTCACTTAAGCTTTAGTGAACCATAAGCACTTAAAAGCCACGAGCCTTCAGCTAGTTTTCCGTAGCCACATCAGTCTCTACAAGGAACTGGCCTATGTTCTTGCACTGGTTACCCTGTAGCTGAATTACTTCTCCATATTCTGGATACTCAATTCCAGTACCATTGAAGGCAAAGTTCTTCTTAAACATCTTTACTAATCACTTTTTCTCTTAATCATCAGTGATCCCTTGGACAGTAACAAGGGTCTTCCTGCTGTTTCTGTGTTGAATTCTTATGTTGATATAATCCTCAGTCCCTGCAGGAAGCAGGTCATCATCCTTACTTGCATTAACCAGAGAGTGAAAAGAGTGGAGGGTCTGAATAGTGGACATATGATACAATTCCTTTTCCTGGGTGGAAATGGCCTGCTGAAGTGGGTGGCAGGAGAAGACATGTGAGGGGGTACAGAAGAACATAAAGCGAGGGGGTTCAATTGGGAGGCTGCTGCTGAGTCCTTGGTGGTGGCTCAGTGACTGGGGCAAATACCTTTTTAAAATAACATAGAAGACAAGGATACATATGGAATGCACTGAAATTGAATTGACTACACCTGTGGAAAGAGATGGTATAAAAGCTCCATATAAAT
>NW_006408567.1:3323429-3342899 GCF_000296735.1 Chrysochloris asiatica
TCAGATGAGGATGTGTAATGAGAGATATCACTGTTGATGACAGATGAATCTTGACTGAAAGCAGAGAATGGTAGAAAGATGTTTATCTATGATTTATGACTATGAAAAGGCTTTCAGTTGCATGGTCCATGACAAACTATGGACAGCATTGTAGAGAATGAGTATTCTGGAGCAATGAATTGTGCTCATGAAGAATCTGTTCATAGACCAAGAGGCAGTTGCTCAAACAGAACACAAGGAACACTTAATGGTTTAAAATTAGGAAAGGTATGTTTCAGGGTTGTATTCTTTCATCATACTTATTCAATCTGTATGCTGTACACATAATCTGAGAAGCTGGATTGAAAGAAGAGTTATTGAAAGAACAGCCTGCAATATGCAGGTGATACAACTTTGCTTTCTGAAAATGAAGAGGATTTAAATACTTACTGATGAAGATCAAAGACCACAGCCTTCTGTATGGGTTGCACCTCAATGTAAAGAAGGCAGAAATCCTCACCACTGAATAAAAAATGTCCATATAAAGGGAGAAAAGACTGAAGTTGTCAAAGACTTCATTTTGCTCAGATCAACCATCAACAGTCTTGAAAGCAGCAGTGAAGAAATTAAATCACATACTGCATTAGGTAAATCTTCTGTACAGATCTTCTTTACAGTGTTGAAGAGCAATGATATCAGTTTGAGGACTAAGGTGTGCCTGACCCAAGCCGTGGTATTCTCAATAAGCTCATATGCATGTGAAAGTTGAACAGTGAATAATTCAGACTGTAGAAGAATTGATGCATACTAGTTATGGTGCTTGAGGAGAATATTGAAAGTACCATGGACTGCCAAAAGAACAAACAAATCTGTGTTGGAAGAAGTCTAGACAGAATGCTCCTTGGAATTGAGAATGGCCAGACTTCGTCTCTCATACTTTAGCCATATTATCTTGAAAGGCCAATTCCTGGAGAAGGATATCATGTTTGGTAAAGTGGAAGGTCAGAGAAGAAAAGGAAAATGCCCAATTACATGGATTGGTACAGTGGCAGCAGCAATGAACTCAAATGTAGCAACGAGTGTGAGGTAGGCACAGAACCGGGCAATGTTTCGTTCTTTTGTGCATAGGGTCTCTATGAGCTGGTACCGACTACATGGCACCTAACAACAACAATTCATAACCAGACATTACTTCAAGTATTCACAGCACATCGTGATCAGTTAGGACACAGGAATAAAAATGAATAATTCTTAATGTCTATAAAAGAGGTGGAACCTTGGTGACACAGTGATTTTGCATTCTGATATTAACTAGAAGGTTGACTATTTAAACCCACCAAGTGCTTTTCTGGAACAGGATGTGCAGTCACCTCCCATAAAGAATCCCCACCTTGGAAACCTTATGGAGCAGCTCTACTCTGTTCTATGGGGTCTCTAGGAGTCAGATCAACTCGATTGGAGTAGGCTTGGGTTTGGAAAGACAAAACGGTTAAACCTGAGCATAATAATGCTTTCTCACATCTAGGGGACTGAGCAATGATACCATATTCTGACCTTTAATATACTACTAGACAGGAAATACTTTAATATGGTAAATGGGAGAAGATAATTCAAAAACTGCTGCAGTACATCAACAAGTAGTTGCCAGAAATTCAAGCTGAATTCAGAAGAGGATACATAATGAGGGCTATGATTGCTGATGTCAGATAGATCTTGACTGAAAGCAGAGAATACCAGAAAGATCTTTACTTGTGCTTTATTGAGTATGCAAAGGCTTTTGACCATGTGAGTCATAACAAACTAAGGGTAAAATTAGGAAGATTGGGTTTTCCAGAATACTTAATTGTGCTCATCAAAACCTGTACATAGACCAAGGGGCAGTCATTCAAACAGAGCCAGGGGATATTTAAAATCTGGAAAGGTGTCCAGTAGGGTTGTATTATTTCTTCATTCTTATTCAATCCACATGTTGAATAGTCTGAGGAACTGAATTCTATGAAGAATGTAACATCAGGATTGGGGAAAGAGCCATTAGCAACTAGTGATATGAAATGACATATCATTCATGCTAGCTAAAAGTGAAGAGGACTTGAAATACTAAAAAGGTCAAAGATTACTTCCTTCAGTGTGGATTGCACAGCAATGTAAAGAAACCAAAAATCCTCACAAATGGAAAAACAAGTAACATCATGATAAATGGAGGGATGCTAGAAGTTGTCAAAGACTTCAATTTGCTTGGCTCTCCAATCAGCATTCATGGAAGCAGCAGTCAAGAAATCAAATGACGTATTGCATTAGGCAAATATACTTCAAAAGTCTTCTGTAAAGTGTTCAAGAGCAAAGATGTTAGTTTGAGGACTAAGTGTGCCTTCCTGAAGCCATGGTATTTTCAGTAGCTTAGTAAGGATGTGAAAGTTAGACAATGAATAAGGAAGACCATAGAAGATTTGATGCATTTGAATTATGGTGTTGGCAAATAATATTCAAATTACAATGGACTGCCAGAAGAACAAACAAGTCTGTCTTGGAAATACAGCTTGAATGCTTCTTAGAAGCAAGGATTATGAGATTTTTATCTCTATGAATTTTATAAATATTACCAGTAGAAACCATTCTCTGGAAAAAGACATCATAGCTGGAAAAATGGAGGGTCAGTGAAAGAGAGAAAAACCCATAACAAGATGGATCGACACAGTAGCAGCAACAATGGGCTCAAACATAACAATAAATTCACTAGGGAGTGTTCATTCTATTGTGCATAATGTCTCTACGAATTGAAGCTGACTCCATGGCATCTAATAACAACAGTAAAGTCATAAATTCCTTTTCTCTTTATGTAGCAGAGAGGAATGGAATCTCATGGTGAATGGAATAATATTTATCCATATAGAAGAAAGCTTAGAGGCATACTGTGAAAAGTGTCTCAAAAATGCATGAAGACTTGTTTTGAGGGAGACTACTACAAATCGGGCTGCTGACCTCAAGGTCCGCAGTTCGAAACTACCAGCTGTTCCACGGGAGAAAGATGAGGCTTTCTGCTCCTGTAAAGATTTACAGCCTCGGAAACCCTGTATAGGGTCACTATGAGTTGGAACCGACTCCACAGTACTTAACAACAACAATTAGTGACAGTGACTTTTACTCTTCAGGTTTGGAACTGAACTCACCTTCCCCCCCACCAAAGCTCAATTTACAGTAAACAAAGTGAACAAGTTTATAAGGGGAACGATAACACTAGGGAGATATGCACACCTTAGAAAATAAACCTTTTAAGATCAAAAGGCAGAATTTATTCAAGGACAAAGTGCAGAGGAACTAGGAAAGAAGAAGGAATGGAAACAGGGAGAAGAGTGATAAATGATGTGACAATTTTGGGATTACAATCAATGAGATGAAACAAAATATTTATGAATTGTTCAATGCAAAACTGATTTGCTCTGTAACTCTTCACCCAATTTACAATAAAAAAGTTTAAAAAAAAAAAAGAAAGAAAAAGAAGTTATTAATTTCTTTTCAGGGTAAGTGTCACATAGCTTCCACCAAGTTTTGACCTGTGCCACCTTATATGGGACAAACAATAACTGCATGTTTGGCAGAGAATAAGAGCAGATTGCTTAGAATTATTCTATGTCTAGAATAATGTTTACTTGCATTCTACCTTTCTACACTGCTTTTGTTATTTTTATCCCACATCAATATTACTTTTATGAAAATAAATTATTTGGTTCTTTTATTGCCCATGAAAAAACGTGGCTCTGAGTTTTAGAATTTCCCTATTTTATCTATAGTTCTCTTTGCCTGAGACAATTCTGTTGACACAGAAATATTTTCCATCATGCTTGTCTTTTGCAATCATCCTCCTGCACATATCTCCCTCATTAACTCCACATTTCTTTTCAGAACTCAGTTTAAGATGATCTTTTCCCTCCTTTCCTAATACCACTCCATTTTTCTCTGATCACAGATATAATTTATTTAACCTAGAGTCATGGTTTTAGATTCATTTTGTAGAAAAGACACTATACTAGATAAAAGCTAAAACATCATTTTCAAAAATCACAGGCAAATAACTTTTTAGGTGACGGGTAGAAGTGGAGAAGCTCTTGAATAATGTACTCAAAGTAGACAAATAATGGGTGTGTTGTACAATGAGACCAGCCATTTTTATTAAGCAAATGGGGAAAGTAAAATTAGACATAATGTTCTTAATAGCTTTTCTTTTCAACAATGCTGAAAAGGAGCGACTTGGATATTTCCCAAGCAGTTGACATATCTTGCCTTTAGGCTTTCTTCATTAGTCATTTACAATGTCTATTTATATAGATCTTTTATTTTTTGCTTTGCAACTCAATAACTGGAACCACCAAAGGTTCTGTTCTTTAGAACACCAGCTGGGCTTGTTTTCTCCTAAATGGGCATCATGTTCAGGGAAATAAGGCATCTAACATGGAAATGTGCCCTCTTTCTTTGTAGAAACTGTCTAAATGTGAGAGTAACTTTTTCAAGTAATAATTTGTCATAGCAGGGGCAAAGGGTTCAAGATCACTTATTGAGGTTTGGGAATTCAGAAAAATGTGGGGTGTTATTTTCCTAACAAACCAAAAGATGGTAAACTGTCTGAAAGATTTGCCAGGCTCTTTCTGGATTTTGTTATCAAAAGAAGAAGGCAATTTTCTTTACTGGCTAAATGGCAAAAATGGTGTCACTCTCAAGTCTTGGATCTAATCTCTTCTTGCCTCTATGGGACTTTTCAAGTAATCACTTCTCACTCTCTGGTCCTTAATGAAGATGCTGAGAAGTGAGGAAACCAAGAATTACTTTTCTTTTAATTGGCAGTGCGATAATACCTGCCCTCTACAGTAGATAATCCATCTGAAAATATTGTATGGTTGGTCCAGAATTATGAAATCAGAGCATAAAATAAGTAATATATGGGTGAAAGGTTAACTAGCCCTTCAACCATTCCAGGTAAGTACAACTACATCAGATCTGGAAAAATTAAATGTATAGTTGAGAAATCAAAATGGAAGGAACACCATTTTTTAAAAATTCAGACAGATAACCATCATTTTTTTAGGTAGGTAGGGCGGTGTTCTAGGATAGGTCTCTTCATTCTGCAACTGGAAGACTAGCAGCCATCTATGATTCTCAGAGAAAATCTTGATGTTACCACTTGTTTCTGTCCAGATTCTGCTGTTTCATTGTGTAAATGGGGTCTTTTCACTGTGCTTGCCTCTTTGATCTCTTTCCTGCTCTAGAAAGTTAAGGAAGAAGATTGTGACCACACATGGAAAAAAAAATCAGTGGGAGAGATTTGGTTATAGGCCAAGGTGTGATGTTACTGGAACTTGGCATTGACTCTGAAACATACAGAGCATGGATGATAGTCTCTTTGTTTGTGCATGTGCGTGTGTGAAGGGTTGTTTTGGGGAGATATTAGCAAGAGGGAAAAAGGTTTTGGGGAAATGTTCAGATTTCCTGGTAATAACATTCCATGTGGGCTTGGGCCAGCTAATGCGAGTGCTCCTTGGAAATATTTAGAGAGTAGTGTCTCAGGAGAGAAAGAAGAGCAGACTTCCCCAAATTCACTGAATGGTGTCTCAGAATGCAATTTCATGGATGTCTGGAGCAGTGGCTATAACCATGTTACATAACTGTGCAAACTTAAGAGTTGCTGTTTGGTGCCATTGAATAAGTTTGAATTCCTAGTTTTAGAACATCAGTCTTACCTCCATTTATCATGCTGCTATTTATTGGTCCCATTCTTAAGTTGAGGGAACTGAAGAAAAATTTCAAGCCTCAACTTGTGGTATTGAAGGATTCTATAGGAAAAAATATTGAATGATTCAGAAAGAATCAAAAGAAAATATAAGGAATACACAGAGTCACTCTACCTAAAAGAAATGGTAGATGTTCAAACATTTTAAGAGGTAGCATTTGATCAAGAGCCAATGATCCTGTAGGAAGACGTTCAAGGTGCACTGAAGAAATTGGCAAAGAATAAGGCACTAGGAATAGATGGACTGCAAGTTCAGAGAAAAAGAGGAAGATCCCCAACAAGATGGAAGCAGCAACGGGCTAAGGCATTTCAGTGATTGTGAGGTTGGTCCAGGACTAAGCAGTGTTTTGTCCTGCTGTGCATAGGACTCCATGGCACCTAACAGCAATTTTTTTGTCTAGTTGTAAGGATTTTTGTTTACTTTGCATTGAGAAGCAAAGTTATTTCATCTGAACATCACAGGTTTTTAATGAGCCTTCCTCCAATCCTGATGTTATATTTTTCTTTATATCATCCAGGAATATTTGTTCAATGTACAGATTGAATATTTATGGTGAAAGGATACAACCCTGACACACACCCTTCCCAATGTTAAACCATGCAGTATCAACTAGTTCTGTTTGAACAGTTTGCCTCTTGGTCTATGCACAGGTTCCGCATAAGCACAATTGAGTGTTCTGGAATTCTGATTTATTGCAGTTGTAGCCATAATTTTCATGATCCATACAATCTAATGCCTTTGCATAGTTAAGAAAACACAGGTAAACATCTTCCTGGTATTCTCTGCTTTCAGCCAAGATCCAACAACATCAGCAGTGAGATCTCTCATTCTACATCCTCTTCTGGCTTTAGTTTCTGGCAGTTCCCTGTTGATATACTGCTGCAATCATTTTTAAATTATCTTCAGCAAAATGTTCTTGTAGGTGAGTTTGGTGATCACTCATCTTTGGAATGGTCACAAATATTGTTCTTTTCCAGTTAGTTAGTCAGGTAGCTGTCCTCCAAATTTATTGGCATAATAGTGATACTTCCAGTCCTGCATCTATTTGCTGAAACATCTCAATTGATATTTTGTTAATTCCTGGAGCCTTTTATTTTCTCCAATTCATTCAGTACAAGTTGGACTTCTTCCTTAAATACCATCAGCTCTTGATTATATGCTACCCTCTGAAATGATTGAACATTGGCCAATTCTTTTTGGTACAGTGATTCTTGGTTCTTTTGATGCTTCCTTTATCATTCAATATTTTACCCATATAATTCTTCAATGTTGGTACTTGAGGCCTGAATCAATTCATATTGATTGAATGTTTGATTAATATCAGACTGAAGAGGCTGGTGAAAATCTTCAGCTTCTTCATCTTTGGCATTACTGGTTGGTATGTAAATTTGAATAATAGTCATATTAACTGATCTTTGTTTTGTTTTTTTTTTTGTTGTTGTTGTTGTTAAGTGACATTGAGTCAGTTCTGACTCATAGCAACCCTGTTATCTTTCTTGTAGGTATATGTATATTATCCTATCACTAACAGCATTATAGTTCAGGATACATCTGGAAATGTTATTTTTTATTAGTAGTTTCTTTTTTTGGGGGGTGAGGTAGGGCTTGAGTAGATATAAGCAGTGAGAGTTGGGACGATAGTTAGTTCTAAACTAGGCTTAAGACTTCATTTAAGTGTAGAGTATGGTTAGGACTAGGGTTAGTGTTAGGGATAAGACTTGGTCTAGATTTTAGGGTTGCAGTTAGGTTTATTTGTTGTTGTTTTTTTCTTGAAATTTATGTGATTTCCTCTTCATTTGGAAGTTCTGTAACTGTATTATTCCCTCTTTTTACTCTATGGTTTTGTTGTTGCTGTTATTACAACTTCATTTTTGGTTCTCTTTACAGTCTTATAGGTCTGTTTGGCTATGAATACTTCAGATCTGAGTCGAGTCTAGATGATATTGTAATGCATGCTAATCTCAGGTTGTTGTTTGATGTTGTTAGTTTTCTGTTCAAAGATTTCCTTTAGTATTTTTTGCAAGGCTTGTCTGGTTTTAATTTCTGCTTGTCTGAAAATGATCTAATTTCATCAGCATATTTGATGGATAATTTTGCTGGATATATTATTCTTGCTTTGCAATTTTTTCTATTTTTGATATTTTATTAATGTCATTCCATTATCTTCTTGGCTGCATGGTTTCTGCTGAGAAATCAGAGCTTAGTCTTATTAGTTCTCCTTTGTAAGTAGCTTTTTTGTTTTTCCTGAGCTGCTTTCAGGATTCTTTTCTTGTCTTTTGTTTTGAAAAGTTTTATTATAATACATCTTAATGGTTTTCCTTTGGGGTCTATTCTGTTTGGATCTCATTCAACTTCTTAAGTAGCTATCTTTTCGCCTTTCATGTTAGGGAACTTTTCTTCCAATGTCTCTTCAACAACATTCTCTATTTTTTTTTTTTTTCCATCTGCTCATTTTCTCGAATTCTTATCACATGTAATTATTCCTCTTGATAGTGTCCCACATGAATCCGACTTTCTTCAGACTTTTCTTGTTATTTTCTCTAATTGTTCCTCTAGCTGATGAATACTGAGAGATTTTTCTTCAAGCTTAGTAAATCAGTTTTCTATTGATTAAATTCTAAGTCTTTGCCCTTTCAGTGTATTACCTATTTCTGAAATCTTAATATTAACCTGCTAACTTTCTAGTTGCTGTTTTTGTAGGCTTTCCGTTTCTTCAATTATTTTGTCAGTTTGTTTCCTGAATGCTTCCATAGTTTTGTCTATATTTTCCTTGATTTCATCTGCAATCTTCTCATTCTCTCAATCTGTTGAAGTTGCCTAATTAATATTCTTTAAAATTCATTTTCAGGTAGTTCAGATACCATTTCTGGTGTTATATTTTCTGGCTCTGCGTTTTTGTCATTTGGTTGAGTTACTCTGTCTTGTTTCTTTGTGTAAACTGAAGTTATCTGTTTTCTCCAAGACATTACAGTGACATATTTATATTTAAGTGATGCTTGTACAGTGGTGTGTTCTCATGCATTCATCACCTGTCTTCTGGTGTATTTGATAGAGACCAGAAATGTGCATGGAGTTAGTTCTCTGTTTACTGTTTATGTATTGTATTTCTGGGTGGGTTCACATGTCTCCAGAAGCAGGGGCACTATACCAGGTGCCTGAACACAGGCAGAGCAGAGACTGTTCAGGAAAGGGTGCCACTGGCTGCTGGGTTGGTGAAGGTGGAGTCTGGTCATGCTCCTGGCTACCTGGAGGGCTTGGGAACAAAGGAGAATTGCATCCCCTTACACCCAACCTATAGCTACTTCTTTCGACTAACAATCTTTCTATCAATAGTTGTTCACAGAAGCTCAAAATGGTAGCCCTGCTCCATGCCAGCCCATAGTCAACCAATTTTTCTTCTCTCCTACTGCTTCTGTTTAGCTTCCTGTTACAGTGGACACTCAATCCACCTCTCTGTCTTGTTCTTTCACGATTAGGGTTCCAGGATCACCATCTATCTATATCAGGTTCACTTGATCTCCCATGTCTTTACAGAGAGTTGGCTCAGAGTGTCTTCTTACTCAGCCATCTTGCTCTGGTGGTGGTGGTGGTGGTGGTATGTCGTGGAATTGGTTCTGAGTCATAGCAGCCCTGTATAGGGTTTCTGAAGCTGTAAATATTTATGGGAGCAGAACGCCTCATCTTTCTCCAATGGAACCTGCTGGTAGTTTCAAACTGCTGACTTTGAGATTAGTAGCCTGACTCATAAATACTATGCTATCAAAACTTATTGAAATGTCCATTTTGGCAATGAATTCTGTGCAGCTCCTCTACAATTTGTCCTTTCTAGCAGAGTTGACTATATAATTGTCTGAATCAAAATGACCAATACCAGTAGATTTCATCTCACTAATGCCTAGGATACTTATCTTCAAGTGTTTCATTTCAGTTTTAACAACTTTCAATTTTTCCAGATTCATGCTTTATGCATTCCACATACCAATTATTAATGGATGGTTGCAGTTGGTTTTCTTTCATTTTGAGTCTTGCTACATCAGCAAATAAAGACTGCGAAAACTAACTACATCTCTGTCACTATGGTCAATGCTACTTTAGGGAGGCAGCTACTCCTCAATTGTATTTTGACTGCTTTCCAACCTGATGAATTCATCTTCCAGCACTTATTAGATAATTTATAAAGTTTTCACTGGGCATTTTTTAAAAAGTAGGTTGCCAATTCCTTATGTTCTTTTGTGCTTATTATAAATTATGACTTCAAAAATGAAAGGCTTTAATTTGGTCTTGCAAGAATAGAAGAGAAAAACCAGATCACTGAACAAAAAGGGATGAGTGGGAAGAAAACTCAAATAAGCATTCATGTAGCTGTGGAGCAGATGGGCACTTGGGAAAAGGATGAGGACACAGAGGAAAAAAAAACAATCCAACTTAGAGGTTCATTCTGTAGTTGTGAATTATTTAATCTCCTTGGGTCTCACCATCATCTGTAAAATGTGGATAATAATAGAGCCAAAATCCCAGAGTCTTGGAGTTATAAAAAAAAAAAAAAAAAAAAAAAAACTTAATTTGCTCCTTGCTATTATTGCACAAATTATGGAATAAATATAATATCATATTATTGATACTTGCCACACTTAATAATCTTAGGAAATATGGAGGGGATCAGGATTTAAGCTATCTCCCATTTTTCCTCAGTAATACCTCAGTTGAAAAGATTACAAATGGTTTAATCAGTGATACTTGCAATAGTGTGTAACCGTCACCATTATCAATTTCTAAAATGTTTTCATTACCTGAAACAGAAACTCTGTAACCATTGAGCAATAGTTTTCTACTCCTCCTTGCCCCAAAACCCTGGTATTTCTAATCCACCTTCATTTTCTTTGTTTTATTAATTTGCCTATACTAAGTATTTCATATAAGCAAAATCATATAATATTTGTCCTTTTGTTCTAATTTATTTCACTTAACATAATATTTACAAGGTTAATCTATGTGTCACAAAATAATATTGCTTTTCTTTTGATTTTACTATCATTTACAAATGTAAGAAGAAGAAGAAAAAAACATTCTTGGCATGTAGGCTGTACAAAAACAGGTGGTAGGACATCGTTTGATGCCACTTGACCTAGTAACTCCCACAATTTGTAGCTCATTCCTTTATATCTTGATAAAGTGAGGTGGGCTGGCATTGCATTATTCATACTTGGAACTACATGCCTGTACAGTGACTCTTCCCAACAAAATTGATGCTGCGGGTTAATGTGCTGTACTGTGAGGTCAGTTTGAAACTCAAATTCGGTGGTTCAAGCTCACCATCTGCTCCTCAGAAATCCTATACAGGGTAGCTATGAGTCAGAATCAATACAATGGCACTTAACAACAAGAACAACATCATAAAATTGGTTAATGGCTCTAAATTACTAAGACGGAATTGAAAAGTAGCTTCATGTCCATCTAATTTATCTTCATGTCTGAAGACCCCAGTTAGATTTTCTAACACTCACTCTATTCCCAGACTAGTTACTCACCTCTCCCTCCTATATTTATGATTCTCTCTTATTTCTCTGTTTCTGATTCCTCCACCTTCTTCTTGAGATGATCCCTCTTCTTTTCCTCCAGACCGTAAATTCCTTGAAGAGTGGAAGCTTTCATTAGTCTCCCCACTGTATATGTTGTTTCTTACTTATAAATTTACATTTCTTACATATAAATTCTTTCCCTGAGCACTGCACATTGTGCTTCTTATATATAAATTTGTACATTTCTTACACACAAATTCTTCCCTAAAATGGTACATTGAAGATGAGTGACATCTGAAAATATATTTGTGCTTCCATATGCTACCCACTTTTGACCTAATTAAACTCAGGAAAATACAAACAATCCAATTGAAAAATCGGCACAGGACATGAACTGACACTTGAACAAGGAAGACATTTGGGTAGTCAACAATCTATGAAGAAATGTTCATGATCATTTGCTATTAAAGAGATGCAAAGCAAAACAATGTGATATCATCTCACACCAGCAATAAGAGCGAAGTTCAAAAAAGCAGAGGGCAGTAAATGTTGGTGAGGGTGTGGAAAGAATGGGGCACTCCTACATGTAGGACTGGTGGGACTGTAAAATGGTTCAACCACTCTGGAAAATGGTATGGTACTTCCTCAGAATGTTGGAAATAGAAATGTCTTATGATCCAGCAATTTTTCTACTTGGTATATATCCACAAAAAGTATAAGCCCGAACACAAGTAGATATATGTACACCAATGTTCATTGCAGTACTATTCACAGTAGTAAAAAGATGGAGACAACCTAAGTATCCATCAGTAGAAGAATGGATAAACAAACTTTGGTACATACACAAATGGAATACTATGCTACCCTGAAGAATAACGCTGAAGCTGCAAACCACCTCAAAATATGGATGAAACTTGTGGATATTATGCTGAGTGAAATTGGTGGTGGTTATGTGCCATAGAGTCAGTTCCGACTCATAGTGACCCTGTACAGGGTTTCCAAGGCTGTAAATCTTTACGGGAGCAGAAAGCCACATCGTTCTTCCATGGAGTAGCTGGTAGTTTTAAACTGCTGACCTTGAGGTTAGCAGCCCAATTTGTAACCACTACGTTCCTTTGAGTGAAATTCGTCAGTCAAAAAAGGACAAATATTGCATAAGACCATTATTGTAAAAGCTTAAGAAAATATATCCATGCTAAAAGTTCTTTGATGGTTGCCAGTGGTGGGTGGGAGGGGATAGTAAGGCTCAGTTAAGGGAATAGAAACATGATAGCTCTGTGATTGGAAGGGCTATAGACAAAGAGATGGAAAGCAATACACAAGAAGGGAGAGGGGGTTGGATGAAGAAAGAAGATAAGGGAAGACTTAGGGAGGTATACATGGGCTAAATGGGATAGAGCAATGTATACTCAATCTTGGAATGACAGGGCTCTTTGATACAAGGATCAAGACATAGTCTGAATGGTATAGCAGAAAAGATAGTGTTAAGACTGCTTTGTGGTGCTTGCCTGTGTTGTGGATATTGGTTTCCCCTGCCTATTACTGTAAAACAGACATTTATGTGGGATAGAAGGGAATATTGGGAAATACGATTATAGAAACCATGTAAGCTCATCTTCATCCTATAATTGATAGGATTTTTAAAAAAGAGTACTAAAATTTGCCCAGATAAATAGGCTTCTTGTTAAGCCTTTGTGGAGTATGAGGCCTTCTGAGTGGAATTCTGAGCCCAATCCAGAACCTTCTGAAGTGGGACATCCCCACTTGAAAGTACGTGCAAACCAACCTGGAGTAGCTAGAGGAACAGAAGATACTTTTTGAAAGGGGGGAAATAAAGCAGACTGGCTATTACAAGAACAAGCAAGCTATTCACCTAGGAGCCATCATGGCAAGAAAAGCCAGTCCATCAGGGTAAACCCCCTTCCAAATTGAAACTCAAATGGAACACATTAGCAGGCTTGCCAGCTCACTGGCGAGTGCCTGGGTCTACTTATGAGTGGAAGTGGGGAAAATGCAGCAATGAAGATATGGGCTGAGTTCAGCCATGTTCCATAGACACCCGTTGAGTTTGAGATGAGAGAGACAAGAGGAAGGGCTTGCTGGTCTGAAGTTTAGGGAGACTTGTGAGCTCCCAATCCCATGGACACTGACCTAACCACTGGGGGCTAGAATTAAGAGTAAAGCCACAAGCTGGTCTGAAATGCGTCAAGTGTGTAAGAGCACTGGAACTTGCAGATGATATCCATTTGACCTAGTTTATATGGTTTACTGATCAGAACTCAACCAAAGGAAGATAAAGAAGTTTGATACAGGAAGCAAGTATAAATTGCTACAATTTGATGTAGTATGCCTTTGCTTATGAATGTAGGTACTCAAAATTCCAACTGAAAGGGAAGGATTCTATATATGAAGGATCAAGCCTTCATATCAACCCTGAGTATACAGGGTTGATGGGGACTGGCAGCTTAGACATTGGCTACCAAAAATGGGGGACTATAGGCATGAAGTGGCTGGCTTACAAACGTTCATGAGTGTGCTTAGTTTCAGAATGATGCAGATAAGGAAGAATCCCCACTGAATAGTTCTCCTCTTGTCCAGGTGAGTCTGGTGAAAGGGGATGGGAGAATATATGGATAGGATTCTTTTGATTCAATTGCTAGTGATTTTTATCATGATTAATTATAATTATCACAACTGTAAATGTTGAAAATGGGAAACATAAAGGGAGAGTAGTTAATCTTTCTTTCCAGGAACAAAGTACTGTAGGACCATCAAGAGAGAAGAGCATGAGTGGAACGTGGGATCCTAACTAGAAAATCCATGACAGCAGAAACAGAGATGATGGCATAGAGAGCTAGAGCAGCTTAGGACTTTAGACCCATGGAATGAGAAAAGCTGTGTGCCTGAGAGCAGGAGGCTGCCTTGCAAAATGTGCCCTTTGGACATTTAAATGAATATATATTTTCTGTGTGTTTTGCACACATCAAAACAAAACAAAAGGAATAGATGTAAATACAGTTAACCAATGGTATGTGTTGTTGTTGTTGTTGTTGTTGTTAAATACCATGGAGTCGGTTCTGACACATAGCGACCCTGCACAGGGTTTTTGAGGCTGTAAATCTTTATGGGAGCAGAAAGCCTCATCTTTCTCCCGCAGAATGGCTGATAGTTTCTAACTGCTGACCCTGAGGTTAGCAGCCTGATTCGTAACCACTATGCTACCAGAGCTCCTTAATGGTATGTGTAGGGGTTTGTAATCATGGCAACGAAAGTAAATTTGTTTTGTTGTGTGTAAAACTGATTATCTGCCCTGTAAACTATTGCTCAATTCACAATAAAAGCTTAAAAAAAAAAAAAATCACAAGGAGGAAAGTCTGATGTGAAGTACTACTTTTTGGAAATGAATCTTCTTCCTCTCAGACCTGAATCATTCATCATGCTAACTGTGTTTACTGCTAATCCAAAAACAAAGCAGCTTACTCTGAAGAGAAAAAAGAGCATGAAAGAACACATAATCAGATGGCAAAGAAAAGATGAACACGCTCAGGCTGATTCCTGCACTGGTAAATTAATGGTGCCACGGGATTCAAATTACCAAGGTCTACTTCCAAAAAAAAACTACTCTTAATTATAAAAGAGCCTCAGTCCACTGAAAAAAGGGAACATTCCAGCATACTAAAAATGACTAAAGAATATTTCCCCAAGACTTTGAGTCCTAGCATCAGCAAATAACAAATTTATTCAAGAGTGTGAAAATTCTTAGAATTTCTTCAGCATTCCTTTCATTCTGTGTAATAATTGAGGTCTGTAAATTGTCCCTGGTGATTAACAAATCACCAGAGACAGTTACTACAGCATTGAGAAACCTAGATGTCATCAAAATTTGTTTTGGGTGGACATAACACAATGACATATACACAAAATATTATGATGTTATTGTTTTTGTTGTTGTTTAGTGCTGTCGAGTAGATTCTAACTCATAGTGACCCTGTATAGGGTGTCTAAGAAGTGACTGGTGAGTTTGAACCACCAACCTTGCAGTCTAGTGCTTATCATACCTGGTGTGGTGCTATAGGATGATGATGTTAGGCTAAATATATCAATGAACAATTAAAAAATGGTTTCTGTGCTAATAGCAGTGTGAGCAGAATTTTATGAGGGCTAGGAAATTAAAAGGCTTAAACACATACTTCAAACTATCCAAGTTACTTTATTGTTCAAGCAAAGAAAACATAAATGCACATAGCCAGTAGGGTTAAATGTAAAATAAACTTCAAAATCATTTTGTGTTTTAATCAACTACAGAGTTCTCAGTACTGCAAATAAGGCCACTTTCTTTGGAAGCCTAGAAAAACAATTTAAAACCAAAAGAAAATAAAACCTCCCCAGATTCTATTGTTTTCCTTTACACACACTGTACATGTTCACTTTGAAGCAAAAGTTTCACTGAGATCTAAGGGAATGCTCCAGAACTACCTAGAGGGAGTTTCTAAGCCATGAAAGCCATGCTTATGGCCTTCTCCAAAATGATGATCTGGTTTGTTACTGGATTTGGCCCAAGATTGTAGTGCCTTGCATAAAAGATATCTTCAAGGGATTCCTAATTAAGAATCCTCTTCTTTGCTTCCTGGCTTTTTGTGCCACATGAGTGTTTTCTGTAGACTATTTTCTCTTGGCACTGTTGTGCTACTGCCCTTGAGTAGAGGATTGATGGGAAGAGGCAGGATGTTTCTCTGAACAGTTGAGCTTTTATTCTTGGAGTAACACACCACCTGTGGCAATTTCCCTCTGTGGAGGGAAGTTGGAACATACACTGGAGCCAGGAAAGAGGTTGTCTGCTTTGGTAATTCTGTACTTGTTTTTTCAAAGCCAAAACATTTTCATCTTCTGAAAAGTTTGGGATCATTTCTTAAAAGCCCATTTTAAATAAATGTCAAATTAGGATATAAGCTAAGTATCAAATGCTGAGTAGAATAACTTAATCAATTTCTCATGGAAGAATAAAGTAGGTCACAAATGTCATGGGCTTTAAAGTAAAAGTCTCCACTCACCCCGCCCTTCCAGTCCCTGTAAAAACAAGAATTTTCTTGCAAGAACATCTATCAGCCTGGCTTGTTATTGTTGCTAAGTACCATTGAGTCTATTGTGACTCATAGTGACCCTGTATAGTGTTTCTAAGTAGTGGCTGGTGAGCTTGAATCACCAACTTTGTGATTCAAACTGACCTTGCGGTCCAGTGCCTTAACCTGCAGTACCACACCAGGACTCTTTAAGAGGATTGGTGCCATTTAAGACGGTACTCATCCAAGATTCTATACAAAATTTGAAGTGGAAAAATAAAAACAAAAAAAAGAGAGAAAAGAAAACAGGGAGTATAGTTTTATAAACTAGACTAACAGGTTTTATGAACAGATGCAGTTCCTTCAGGCAAATCTGGTAAAAGGGACAAGGGTAGCTTCAGGGCCTCCTGGGAGCATGCAATCTTCTAGATGCTTTGCTACAAAAGGCAGTGTTGCTACGCCACTCAAAGAAAGCTTCTCTTTGGGGCCAAGAAAAGTTCTTATGTTTGAACCTAGACTTTGTATTTTGCCTTGAGAGAAGAATTCTCTGTGTTTGCTTCCTTTTATCTGAGAGTGCTTTTTCCTTAGACTGAAGCAAAAGAAAAATAATTCTTATTAGTCATCAGGAGTGACAGGAAGAACTGTTTGTGATTTTAATATTGAGTACTGGTCACCTTCTATGGTGATTTGAAAATCTACTTGTATATGCTGGGACATTCCTCCCATTACAAGGTGAAGTCTAAGTCTCTACCCCTTGAAACTGGGCAGGACTTTGTGGTTGACTTGATGAATGAAATGGAACAGAGTTATATACTGTTTGTCTTCTTAGACTTGGTCAGAAAAGACTGTGTTGTGTCTGCAGCTCCTCTTGGGACAGTTGCCCTGGGAATCTTTAATCACCATATATGAAGTCCAGGTACCCAGAAACAGTAAGAGACATTAATTGAGCAGGTCTGAATTGCTCCGATCCTGCACATTCCCAAAAAAGGTTTGGCTCTTGCTTGGCATAGGAGATCATCTCTAAGTCTTGGAATATTTTAGTTTTTGTCGTTATTAAGTACTACCAAATCGATTCTGACTCATAGTGATTCTGTATAGGGTTTCTGAGGAACAGCTGGGAGTTGCTAACCACAGACCTTATTAAGAAACTATTTACCTGTGAGAGAAAGACGAAGGTTTCTGCTCCCACAAAGATGCACGGCCTTGGAAACGCTATACAGGGTTGCTATAAGTTAGAGCCAATTCCAAGACATTTAACAACATTTACCTGAGACTTTGAATCATGCCAGATAATTTGTGATAACAGTTTGATTTTAGATGGAGGCTTTGGGACATGATATCAGCTTGACCTCTGTAAGTACTAGAGAACTAAAGTAGCCATATCTACGTGATCCACCGCTGATAAAAACCCTACACATCAAGGCTTGGGTAAACTTCCTTGCTTCTCATTGCTTTATGTATGTTGAGCGTGTTGGGAGAATAGAACATGATCCTCATGGCTCTACTGGGAGAAGACAAGTGGTAGCTTGTGTCACCTAGACCCTCCCTGATATATATTTTTTCAGTTGCTGATTGTAATCTGTATCCATTTGCTGCAATCAATTATAATTGTGAATATAACACTTTTTACAAGTTCTGAGAGTGTTTCTAGTGAATCATTGAAACTGGGACTAATATTGGAGACCTCTGAACAAAGAGAGAAACATTATTGAGGAATCCTAGTTATTTTAGCCTCTAAATGTTTGAATCTTTACAGTCTTTGTGCTAGATATGTGCATGAACAAGTCTTGAAAATGAGCTCTCTCCCAGTGACTGTCAGATTTAAACCACATGTGATGCCCTAGTTGAGAATTGTCTAGCTAGGTTCAGGCAAGCCCCATATATCTGAGCAGGAAAAATAATTATTATTACTTTTGGTCACTGTTATAGACTAATTCATGTGTGAAAGGGTAGCCAAAACAGATTTTAGTACTAAAAGGTGCATGTTATCATAGCATCGACAAAGTGAAAACTTTATAATTATGAAAGAGATTCAGTGATAGCTTAAGAAAATGCTATTGTATGGTGCAGGAAAGGGGAGCATTGTTACATAATGGTGGAATATTTAGCAACATATTTGCCCAGTGAATCTAATGAACTGACAGATTTGGCATAGTAAGTTTCCAAGCAGAATGTTAAAAGTGCCAACTTGCTTATTGTAGCTATGTATAATAACATGAGAATTAAGATAAATGGATTACAAACTGTGTTTAATTTTCAAACAAAATTTGGAGGACATATAAAGGAGCCAGAATTTGTGGATTAGAAAATAAGATCTTATCTCATTTACATCCTTTCCAGATGGCAAAGGAGTCTAAAATCAAGATACAACCTTAGGCAAAAGGTTATTTCTAGGGTGGGGCTATAAATTCCTTCTAAGGTAATGCCTCAGAGAATCTTTCAGGCTGACAAAAAGTCTTGTAAGAATCTTAAGACTATGCCTGTCAGAACTTCTCCATTAAAAAGCCGGGTTTCTATGAATTTTGAGGTTATTTTCCAATAATATTCTGGCAGGTAGCCAAGGTAGAGAAGAGATAATCTTTAAGAGGTTTGTAAATGTGGCTTTTCTCGAATGAGGTGAGTGCCTAAAGATCATGGAGAACCTACAAAGTTTTTGAAGTAAATTTTAATAGAAGGAACATCACCAGGTTGGATTAAGAGGAAAGAAACAATATATAATATAAAGAGGCATTGCCCTCTGAAATTACTATGCAAAGAAAACTTACTGAAGAAGCTACTCAGCTGAAAACACCAATCATTTATTTTGGACAATGAAGAATTAACCAGCAAGCACACAGGAAAGCACAGAGGCAGAGAGCCAAAAAAGAGCAGTGGAGAATCATTCTCATGCAAGAGGACTGAACCCGAATCAAGAACAGACAATAGTCTTCAACTGGATTTCAAAATGGTTATGGGCCAGTAATTGATACAATCACTCGTCTGCCACTTTGTTATACCTTGCTGTGATGCTGGAAGCTATGTCAATGCTACTTCTTTCTTTTTTTTTTAATTTAAGGTTTTTATTGTGGATTGAGTGAGAGTTTACAGGGCACATCATCAGTTTCACATTCAACCATTTATATAACTTGTTTC
>NW_006408567.1:3350564-3352550 GCF_000296735.1 Chrysochloris asiatica
AAATGTGAGAACTCTAATTCAGGGAATACACAGACTACCAAACATTTTGAAAACCACACAAACAAAAGTGGACAAAATAGATGATTGGCACATACTAAAAATTAAAAACTTAAGTGCATCAAAAGATTTCACCAGAAGAGTAAAAAGGGAACCCACAGAACGGAGCTTTTCCATCTTCTCTCTCCACAGATGTAGTCAATTTGATTTCTACGTATTCCATCTGGTGAGGTCCATGTGTCTAGACATCTCTTATGCTGTCTAAAGAAGGTATTTGAAATGAACAAATCATGGGTTTTGCAGAATTCTATCATGCATTCTCCAGCATGATTTCTGTCACCAAAGCCATATTTTCCAACTACTGATCCTTCCTCTTTGCTCCCAACCTTTGCTTTCCAATCACCAGTAATGATCAATACATCCTGATTGCATGTTTGATTGATTTCAGATTGAAGAAGTTGGTAGAATTCTTCTATTTCATCCACACTGTCTTTAGTGAAGAAAAAATGATGAACTACTTCCAAATATTTAGTCACTGAAAACCTTATGAATAGCAGAGAAACACTGCCAGATACAGTGCTGTAAAATGAGCCCCTAAGGTTGGAAGGCACTCAAAATGCGACTGGGAAAGAGATGCCTCTTCAAAGTAGAGCTGACCGTGATGAAATGAATGGTGTAAAGCCCATGGGAGAAAAGCCTGCGGGACCTTCATTTGCTTATGGGGCACAACTCAAAATGAAGAGAAAAAGCTGTAAACATCCATTGAATATTGTAACATGGAATATATGAAGTATAAATCTGGGAAAATTGGAGGTTGTCAAAAATTAAATGGAACGCATAAACATCAATATCTTAGGCATTTGTGACCTGAAATGGACTGGTATTGACCATTTTGAATAGACAATCACATAGTTTACTATGCCAGGAATAACAAATTGAAGAGGAATGATGTTGCATTTATTGTCAAAAGAACATATCCAGATCAGTCATGAGGTGCAACGTTGTCTGTGATAGGATAATATCCATGCATCTACAGCGAAGCCCGAACTGACTCCTTGGTACTTAATGACAACATAACAGGGAAGCCCAGTTAATACCACTATTATGAATTCTCCCATGCAAACCCACATAATTCACAATAAAAACTTACAAAAAAAAAAATAAATACAAGAGAGAAAAGACCAAAATGCTAGAAGAGACTGAAACTTTTACTAGAACTTAGATAAGCTAAAGCAAAAATTAATGAAGTAAAAGATGTCACTTTGAAAACTAAGGTGTGTCTGACCCAAGTCATAATATTATCAATGATCTCATATGCATCAGAAAGCTGTGCAATGAATAAAGCAGACTGAAGAATCTATGCCTTTGAATTACAGTTTGGTGATTATAAAATTATACCATGGACTGCCAGAAGAACAAACAAATATAAATAGAAAGAAGTAGCCATAATGCTCCTTAGAACTGAGGATGACAAGACTTCAGTTCATGTACTTTGGACATATTATGGAGAGGGACTATTCCCTGAAGCAGTTGCATAGTTGATAGAAGTTGAGATTCACTAAACAAACAGAAGGCTCTCAATGAGTTTGATTGACATAATGGGTGCAGCATTGGTCTCAAACACAGGGATGATTGTGAGGATGGCACAGGATCAGGCAGTACTTTTTTCCTTTTTTACAAGGGTCACTATACATTGGAACTGACTTGATGGCACCTAACAACAACAAAAGTAACTGCTGTGTATTTCCCATTCTCTTTTGAATGTACCTATAGGGATGGTGTTGTAGGATAAGCAATGGACTGCTAATCTCAAGGTTGGTAGTTGAAACCCAACAGTTGCTCCTTAGAAACCGGCTACAAGGTCATTATGAGTCAGAACCAACTGATGGTACTTAATGTGTGCATGTATGTGAAACAATTCGTCATTTTAGTTAATAGCATTTCATGTTGAGAGAAACAGTGATCCCTGCACTATTTTTTTTTTTTTTT
>NW_006408567.1:3352715-3367320 GCF_000296735.1 Chrysochloris asiatica
TTTTTTTTTGGATGCGCACCAAAACACTCAGGAATATACAATTATTCAAACAGCCAAAGGGCATACCTTGCAAGCCTGCCCTCGGCTGCCAGCACACATCCCCTCTCCTTTCATTAATCTAGAGTCCTCTGCTGCTCCGTCTCTCCATGTCATCATCTCTGGTGTCACCACTTCTCTGGGTAGGGTCCCACACTCTGCTCCCACTCTTCTCCCTTGATGGTACCAGAGTCCTCCACTTCTAGACTGTAAGATCAACCATTCACCCTAGGTAGACATTTGTGACCTTCTTGATGAAAAGAAAGCAATAGAGGTGACCCTGCCTGGCATGTGAGTCTACGTGGAGAAAAAAAAGCGGGGGAAGGTCTTATGATTTTTTCCTAGGAGCTCTGTTCTGGAAGCCTTTGGTTGCCATGTAACAAACTCAACTATCCATGTGAAGATATGAGAAAGATTATCTCTGAGATTGACTAACATATATCCTTGGTGTTTCAAACCCACCATTTGCTCCTTGGAAATTCTATGCAGGTGAGGAAACTGATTCCTGAGGAAATTAGGTGACACTTTCAAAGTTACAAAGTTGTTGTTAAGTGCTGTTGAGTCAGTTCCAACTCATAGTGACTCTGTATTGGGTTTTCAAGGAGCAGCTGGTGGGTTTAAACTGCTGACCTTGCAGTTCAAGCCGACCATTTAAAACTCTCCAGAAAGTTTAGTACCAACACCATTCTGAGGGAGCATTTGTGAAAAGATTTGTAATTTCATTTGATGCTGTGTTCTAATGATGTGGTCATTGACATAGCCATATATGCGTGTGAGTTAAAAATTATCCACAGTCTGGTTGTAGAACTGATTTTGATCAACTTTTAGAAAAGACAAATACATCATTGTTTAACATAATCTCTTTGCTTTTCAATACATTTGTCCATCACCGAGCTTTCAGATTCCCTTAATTTCAAAAGTTTTAGGCTGAGCTGAAAGATATGAAGGCACTGCTGTCTTTACTTCTTCATCAGAGGTGCAGATAATTTTTGACTCACCCTCCTAAGTCTTCTGTGTATCTTTGATGCCAGCCTTTTTTGGCATTATTTCAGTGAGTGCTACACTGATATACTCTAATCTCTTATTCTGCCCTTAGAATGCGTCATTCTTCATGCATTTATTTACTCACCTCCATTTTATTAGAAAGTGCACTTCAAACCATGTTAGAAAAGTCACAAGTACTCCCTGTGCTTCGTTGTGCTTCACTCTTTCCCTCTGTGCTCCTCTGTGATGCTGACCCTTCAAAGTGCCTACCCTACAAAGAGATGACAGTTATGTTTCTGACAGTTTGGGATTGGTAGTTGTGGCTCCACAAGGAATGATTTGGAGCTCTTAAAGAGGTTTAGAATGACTGTCCAGGAATCGCCTCATTTGTCAGAGTGTGTGAGTGTGTATATGCTTGTAGCCTCTCCGTTTCAGTTGGTTTTTGTTGTTTTTGGAGGGATAAATGCACAGGGAGACATTTCAGAGACTGATAATTTTCCTCAACTCCCTTTTTTCTTTTCTATAAAATATAAAGTATCCAATATAAATTAGGAATCTAATCAGAATGGTATGCTTCACTCAACTGGGACAGGCTTAATTGGGAAATCCACTTAATCAGGACATCTCCCAGGGAACTGATTTAAGCCAGATGATACATAATAGCTACGATTGCAGTTTAAAGGGGGTGGTAATTCTCTTTAATTGAGACACTTTCAAGTAATTTCGTGCTGCTTGTGACTAGGTGTGTGTATTTTGTATATGTGTATGAGCTCTCTAATTTGGCTTGCTTTCTTTGCTGTATGGTGTACAGGACAGATCCAGACAACAGCATTAATTATTTCAATGCTGCCCTTGTGCCCATTCCCAGGCACAGACAGAAGTACTTAGCTCATTTGCAAATCGCTACTACACTACTTTGCCGCACTTCACTTGGAACTGGTACAGCGACTCATTTCAAGGTGTGGTTGTTGACTAAGTTAGCATTTCCTCTGTAATCAGTTTCAGGCAGATTTTCTCAAGGAGCAGAAGAAATTTCTTTTCACAATTTGATTCTCACTTATAGGCTCCTGAGTGGCCTTCCTACTGGGATCTTATAGGAAACCCTGTGTTGATCTAAGTTCTGTGGGGGTGCAGAGACGATTGAGAAGGATGAATTGCATCCAATTCTTTTTTGAGATACACATATGAATAAAGAAAAAAAGAGAAAGTAAAGAAGGTCGGAAGTGAACTCACCCCGGTGTGTCAAGTTTCAGTCAAATGATAGACATGCCTGCAAGGTGAACAATAAAACCAGGGAGATGTGGTCTTCTTGAACAGGGAAAGGTAAAAACATTCACTGCCTTCTCTGCCCAGGAGACAAGCTAAAATGTTAATCAGGTTACTGAGTGGGACCAATCCTCTGGTTCCCTCCTGTCTTGAAACAGGTCTGCAACCTAACCCCTCCCCTATTCTGACTCCATATAAGTCTGCATTGCCCTATATTCAGGGCTCAGAATCTGGAGAAATTAGCTCCTCTGAGCCAGCCAGCTTAATGAAATCTGAAACTCTGCTTCACCTCTCCAAGTGGCCTCGGTTTCTTCGATGATGGATCAAGCACTGCAGTGACACTCTTGAATCTAAAGCTGCTGTAACATTCTTAGAATAATCAATCATTGGGTGTTAGGTGCCATTGAGTTGGTTCCAGCTCATAGTCGGTTTCATGTACAACAGAATGAAACTCTGCCCAGTCCTGTGCTATCTTCATAATTGCTGTTACGCTTGAGCCCATTGCTGCTGTCACTGTGCCAAATCCATTTCTTTGGGAGTTTTCCTCTTTTTCGCTGACCCTCCACTTTACCAAGCATAAGGGTCATGTCCAAAGTATGAGAGATGAAGTGTCATCGTCCTGGCTTTTAAGAAACATCTGGCTGTACTTTTTCCAACACAGATTTCTTTGTTCTTCTGGAAACAATCAACCATAAGGGATGAAAAAAGACATTTGCCCAAGGATAAAACTCAGAAGGCAAAAAGGGAGAGGGAAGAAGGGTGAATGGAAATGTATATGAATTTTTACATAAAAACTTTCACCCAAATAAATTACAATAAAAAGTTTAAAAAAAAAATGGGATGATTGTCATGATCAATAGTGCTGATTAGATTTTTCTCTTAGTCTTTTTCACCACACACCCACCCCACCCCACTCCCAGTTTTAAACTGCACATGAATTGATCACAGTCCTTACTTCAAGAAGCATTGATACATGGATGCTGCGAGACTCCTAAGTTTATTTCATATATTCATACATCTATTCCATTTTACCTCATATGTACGTTCTCATTTGTTTTCCTTTCTCCTTCTAGAGGTCAAGAGTGTAAAGTGTTTAATTGGTAATTTCCTTTCTTTAAAGGTCATTGGAGCATGGATTCAAGATTTTTTACTATTAAAAGTAAACTTTGAAAGGACAAATTGCTAATTTGAAATATAATGGATTTCACTGTAAGTCAGATGTGGATTCAACCCCTCATCTGACTTAAGAGTTTTTTGACCCCACCCTTTCTGGATCTCATTTATAGGCTGCGTCTTTTTAAATGGAAGATTGGTACTAAAAATCATGAGATTGTGAGAAAAAATTTAGATAATATATGTAAAGAACATAACTGATTCATAAGAAACCAAACTAACTGCCACCCAGTCCATTCCAACTCATGTTGTTGTTGTTGTGTGCCGTCGAGTCGGTTCCGACCCATAGCGACCCTGTACAGGGTTTCCGAGGGTGTAAATCCTTACGGGAGTAGAAAGCCTCATCTTTCTCCCGCGGAGCAGCTGGTAGTTTCGAACCGCTGACCTTTAGGTTCACAGCCCGATTCGTAACCACTACGCTACCAGAGTAGATACTCCTATATTGGGTTTCTGAGACTATAAATCTTAACAAAAGCAGACAGCCTCATCTTTCTTCTGCAGAGCAGCTGGTGAATTTGAAAGGTCAACCTTGTGATCCTACAGCACCATCAACACTCCTTATAAGTGTGCCCAATAATTATGTTTCCCCATCCCATTTCTAAACAATTCAGTTGAACAAAGAAACGCAAGTCATAGATATTTTGTTGTAAATGATCATAAAGGAAAGCTAATTAAATTAATTTTCTTCCCCTGTGGGTGGTCAATCCAACATTCTTATAGATGTGCAACTTATTGTGTTGTACAACTATCTATCATGCTTAACTATTATCGAATATTCCATCACCATTAACAGAAACACAATGACTTCTAAAATGTGTTTCCTTCCCTCCCTCCTTTCTACCCCTGGTAACCACTAGTAAATTTTGGTCTGTATACATTTGCCTATTTTACTTATTTTATATAAGTGAGATCATACAGTATTTGTTCTTTTGTGATTAATTTATGCTTATTCACTAAATGCAATGTTTTCAAGTTTTAGCCATGTTGCAGCATGAAAACATGTAAAATGTGAAACCCTTTATGAGTATATTTCTATTGTGTACCTTCCAAAAATGTATTATTTTATGTATGGGCAAATTTTAAAATAAGGTACTTTATATTTCTTTTATGTTTAAGAAGTTCAAGTTTGTCCTGGTGTCTCCACCATGTCATTAGTAGTTCATCCTCAAAATGCACGTGTTACAGATGGAATGTATCCCCCTAGAATGCATGTTGAAGTCCTCACCCCTAGTACCTGTGAACATAGTCTTTTTGGAAATAGAGTCTTTGAAGATGCTATTAGTTAACGTGAGCTCATACTAAGTTAGGTTGGTTTTTTTTTAGCTATCTGGTGCTGGTAGCGTAGTGGTTACGAATTGGGCTGCGAACCGCAAGGTCAGCAGTTCAAAACTACCAGCTGTTCCGCTGGAGAAAGATGAGACGTTCTGCTCCCGTTAAGATTTACAGCGTCGGAAACCCTGGACAGGGTCGCTATGAGTAGGAACGGACTCCACGGCCCACAGCCACCAGAGCTGTTATAACTGAAATATCAAAAGTGGATGACTTTAACAAACAGAAATCTATTTTCTCACAGGTTAGGAGAGTAGAAGTTCAAATTTAGCATACCAGCTTTGTTGTTGTTGTTATGTGCCGTGGAGTCAGTTCCGACTCATAGCAACCCAGTACAGAGTTTCCGAGGCTGTAAATCTTTACGGGAGCAGAACGCCTCATCTTTCTCCTGCGGAACAGCTGGTAGTTTCGAACTGCTGACCCTGAGGTTCGCAGCCTGATTCGTAACCACTACGCTACCAGAGCTCCTTTAGAGGTAGACTTTCTCTTTCTCGCTTCTTTAGAGAAAGATCTTTATATATTTTCAGCCTCTGTAGACCCAACATTCCTTGGAGATCTCCATGCATCTTGGCATTAATTTTCCTATGAATAGAAGAGCTTTACAGTGCATGGACCCCATGTCCAAAGGACACATGACACTACCGGCTCTTCTTTCTTGGGAATAGTAGGTCCCCCCTTATCTGCTCACTTCTTTGTTCTTCTACTTCTTTTAAGATAAACAATTGCAGGCCACAGTCCTGGGGATCTTCAACTGATCGGGGCCTAATGGGGTTAATCGCTTATCTTTTTTGTGATAGATAAGATTTTCTGTCAACTTGACTAGGACAGGATTCTTGGTGATTTATCAGTTGTGATGTAGTTGTCGTTAGGTGCCATTGAGTGGCTTCAGACTCATAGCGACATTATGGACAACTGAACAAAATCATGCCTGGTCCTGTACCGTCCTCACAATTGTTGATAAACTTGAACCCATTTGCTGCCGCCTCCATCTCATTAGGGTCTTTCTCTTTTTTCACTGACCCTCCACTTTACCAAGGATGGTGTCCTTCTCCAGGAACTGGTCCATCTTGATGTTATGTTCAAAGGATGAGAGACGAAGTCTCACCATTCATTGTAATTTCTAAGGAGCACTCTGGCTATTATTTATTCCAACACAGATTTGCTTGTGCTTCTAGAGAACGTGGTCCTTTTAATATTCTTCTATGATTCCATAACTCAAGTGCATCAATTCTCCTATGGTCTTCCATATTCATTCCCCCACTTTCACATGCATTTGGGTCAGGTACACCTTAGTTCTCAAACTGATATCTTTATTCTTAAACAGTTTAAAGAGGTCTTATGCAGCAGGTATGCCTAATGCTCTATGTAGTTTGGACTCTTGACTTCTGCTTCAATGAGTGTTTATTTTGGATGCAAGCAAAATGAAGTCATTGACAACTTCAATCTTTTTTCCATTTTTCATGATGTTATTTATTGATCCAGTAGTGAGGATTTTTGTTTTTTAACATTGATGTGCAATCCATAGTAAAGGCTTTGGTTTTTGATCTTCATCAGTAAATATTTTAAGTTCTCTTTATTTCCAACAATGAAGGCTCTATCTGCATACATGTTGTTAATGCTGCTTCCTTGACTCCTGATGCCAAGTTCTTCTTCATATAATACAGATTCTCAGATTATTTGCTCAGAGTAAAGACTGAATACATATGGTGAAAGGTTACAACCCTGGCACAAACTTTTCCTAATTTTAGACCATTGAGTATCCCCTTGTTCTGTTCAAACAACTGTGACTTGGTCAATGTAAAAGCTCCTCATGAGCATAATTAAGTATTTCAGCATACTCATTCTCTGCAATGTTGTCCATAGTTTGTCATGATCCACGCAATCGAAAGCCTTTGCATAGTCAATAAAGCACAGGTAAACATCTTTCTGGTATTCTCTGCTTTCAGCCAAGTTCTATGTGACATTAGCAATTATGTCCCTGGTTCCATGTTCCCATCTGAATCTGGCTTGAAAATCTGGCAGTTCTCTTTAGTGTACTGTTGTAGCTGTTTTTGAATTATCTTTAGCAAAATTTTACCTGCATGTGGTATTAATGATATTGTCTGATAATTATTGCATCCTGTTAGAATTAGCACAAATTTGGATCTCTTCCAATCAGTTGTCCAAATAGCTGTCTCCCAATTTTGGGGGCATAATTGTGTGAGTGTCTCCAGTGCTGCATTAGTTTGCTGAAATATTTCAACTTGTGTTCTATCAATTCTTGGTGTCTTGTTCCTTGTCAATGCCTTCAGTGCACCTTAGACTTCTTCCTTTATTAGCATTGGTTCCTAATCATATGCCATCTCTCAAAATGTTTGAACATTGACCATTTCTTTTTGATACAGTGATTCGTCCCATCTTCTTTTGATGCTTTCAATATCTTTCAATATTTCAAGTTGGGGCTTGAATCTTTTTCTTTCATTCTTCTAGCTTGAGAAATGCTAAGCATGTTCTTTGCTTTTGGTTTTCTAACTCCAGGTCTTTGCACATTTCATTATAATGCTTCGCTTTGTCCGCTTAAGCTAACCTTTGAAATTTTCTTTTCACTTCTTCAACATTTTTATTTCTTCCATTTGTGTTAGCATCTCTAAGCTTGAGAACAAGTTTCAGAGTTTCTTCTGACATTTATTTTGAACTTTTTCTTTCCTCCTGTGTAATGTTCTTGAAGTCATCCCACAACTCTTCTGGTCTTTGATTTTCAGTGTTTAGTGCATGAAATCTTTTCTTGAGATGATATTTAAATCCATGTGTGATGTATTCAAGGTCAACTTTTTGCTTTTGTGGACTTGTTTTAATTTTCATCAACTTCAGCCTGGACATGCATATGAGACAAACTGTTCCACAATTTGTCACTGGCCTGTTTTGGCTGGTGATAAGGAGCTTTCCCACAACCTCTTCCCATAGATACACCAATTTGATTTTTATGTATTCCATCTGGTGAGGGCCATGTATATAGTCATATTTTATGCTGTTTAAGAAAGTATTTGCAGTGAATATGTCATTGGTTTTGCAAAATTCTATCATATGATCTCTAGCATTATTTCTATGACCAACGCCATATTTTCCAACTACTGATCCTTCCTCTTTGCTTCCAATTTTGCATTCCAATCACTAATAATTATCACTACATCTTGATTGCATGCTTAATTAATTTCAGAATGAAGAAGTTGGTAGAATTCTCTAATTTCACCATCACTGGCTCTAGTAGTTGGTGAGTAAATTAGAATAATAGTAGTATTAACTGGTCCTCCTATAGGTGTGTGGCTATTATCCTACCACAGACAGCATTATTTTTCAAGATATTTCATGAAATGTTCTGTTTGATGATGAATGTGACACCATTCCTCTTTAATTTATCATTCCTAGCATAGTAAACCATATACTTTCCAAACTAAAAATGCTCATGATCAGTCCATTTCAGCTCACTAATACCTAGGATATCGATCTTTTATGTTTTTCATTTAATTTTTAACAGGTTCCAGTTTTCCTAGGTTCGTACTTTGTATGCTCCATGTTGTAATTATTAATAGATGTTTATAGCTCTTTCTCCTCCTTTTTTAGTTGTGCCCCCAAAGAGAAGAAAGGTCCTGAAAACTTTACTCCATTTGTGTCACCATGGTCAACTCTACTTTGAGGAGGAAGCTTATCCCCAGTTTAAGTTTGAGTGCCCTTCAACCTGAGGGTCTCATTTTCTAGCACTGCATTTGAGAATATTCAGATGCTATCTAACAGTATTCCACTGGTATTCACAGGGGTTTTAGTAGCTAAACATTTAGAAGAAGTCTGTGTCTCTTCCTAGTCTGTTGTAGTCTGGAAGTTCAACATAAACCTGTCCATCATGGGTGTATCCTGCTGATATTTAAAATTCTGTTGACATAGCTTCCAGCATCACAGCAACAGCTAAGCCACCATAGTGCAACAAACTGACAGACAGAGTGGTGGAAGATGTAGTTATTGATTCCATAATGAGATCTGTTATAATACAATCAACCCTATGATATGATTTAAAGGATTAGCTCTGATCACTAGCATTGCCAGAGCAAAGTGCCATGTAAAGTGGGTGACTTTAAACAACAGACATTTATTGTTTTATAGTTATAAAGTATAGTAATCTAAAATCAGTGTACAAAGCCATGTTCTCATTGATGGCTTTATGGGAAGATCCTTTCTTTTCTCTATCATCTACTGGCAAAGTCACATTTGTTGCAGCTCAACATAATTCTGTGGTCACTTGGCCACCTTCTCCTGTGTGTCCCTTTGAGTCTCCTCCTCTTTAACAAGGAGACCTCTCAAATTGTATTAAAACACATCCGTTATTAATTACATTGCATTCCTTCAAAATGTGGTCAACTTTGCCCTGCCACATGATTTTCAGTGGTTTGGAAATTACGTGATGATCCCCACAATGTGATATGATGTGATAAATCAGTATGAGTGTCTTAGTTATCTAGTACTCCTATGACAGAAATATCATAAATGAATGCCTTTAAAAGCCAGAAATTTGTTCTCTCATAGTAGGAGGCTAGAAGTTTGAATTCAGAGCACTGGCTCTGGAGAAAAGTCCTTGTTTCCGTTCAGCATTCCTGAAATGTAACCCAGCATTCTTTGGAGTTCTCCATGTGTCTTGGCATCAGTCTTCCTCTGTATCTAGGAGCTTCATCATGCAGGGAACTAAAGTCCCAAGGATGCACTCCACTCCAGGCTCTTTTTTCTTGGCGGTAGTGCTATTGTTTTTGTTAAGTGTCATCGAATCAGTTCAGATTCATAGCAATCCTGTATAGGATTTCTGAGGAGCAGCTGGTGGATTTGAACTGCTGATTTTGTGGTTCACAGTCCAGTGCTGATCCTACAGCACCACAGCTCATTTTTGGCTACATCATCTACTGAACAATAATATGTTCTTTGTCTATTAATTTATGATGCCAACCTTGTCATATTGTTGTTTTTGTTATGTGCCATTTGTCCGTGCTGACTCATAGCACCCTTATGCACAACAGAGCATCCTGTGCCAACAATTGTTGCTATGCTTGAAACATAGTTACTGCTACTGTGCCAATCCATTTTGTGGGGTCTTCCTCTTTTTCATGTTAGTTTCCTACATATCCATGCACTGTCTCTGAGTTCTATTTTCCTGATTGGTCAATGTGTCTGCTTCTTTTGCCAATATGTTCTGGGTATGGCTCTGAGGTACAGTCAGTATCAGGTATATTGGTCTTTTTTCCTTTTCTCTTCTTTTAAAAAGTTGATTTAGTTACATGTGGACTTTTATTCTATATAAAGACAGGCGCTCTGGGAGTGTGTTTACAAATTGGGCTGCAAACCACAAGGTCAGCAGTTTGAATCTGCCAGCTGCTCCGCTGGAGAAGATAAATCTTTGTGTACCTGTAAAGATTTACAGTCTTGGGAACCCTATACAGGACCACTATGAGTTTGAATCAATTCCATGGCACATTAACACCACCACCATATATATATTCCAATACATTCATGCTGTTCTTAAAAAAAAAAAATAATAACTGTAATTTGATTAACTTGCCATTTGTTTTGTAGATTAATTTGGGGTCATTGACAGCTTTAACTGTGACCCCATCTATTCAGATAACCTTCTATGCCCTTTATTAACATTTAGAAATTTTATCTACTGTGTTCATGTGAATTTTTAGTTCATTTTGTTTTTAAGATACTTTATAATATTTATTATTATGTATGAGATTCCATTTACATCATATTTCCTAAGTAATTACTGCTTGTGTATAGCAATGTTAAGAGTCCTAATGTGGCACTGTGAGTTAATGCACTGGATTGCAAAGTCGGTTCGAACTGCAAAGTTGGTGGTTCAAACTTACCAGTGCTCCTTGGAAACCCTATATGGGGTCACTGTGAATCCCAACCGACTCAACAGAACTTAACAACAACAATAGCTATGTTGTTAAGTGCCGTCGAATCGGTTCCGACCCATAACGACCCTGAACAGGGTTTTCCGAGGCTGTAAATCTTTACGGGAGCAGAAAGCCTCATCTTTCTCCCGCGGAGTAGCTGGTAGTTTCGAACTGCTGACCTTGCGGTTTGCAGGTCGATTGGTAACCATTACGCTACCAGAGCTCCTTTCACACTAGCAGTAGCGATGCTATTTATTTTTGTAGTTTGTTCATGTATCTGGCAGCCGTGATGAATTCTAATTAGCTTTAATAGATTTTCTGTTGAGACTGTTGATTTTTCTAAGTAGATGACCACAATATTTAGAAATATTAACATTTAATTTTGCTCCAAAATCCATACAAAGTCTCCTTTTTTCCCCCTTTGAATAGTTTCAGATCTCCAGTATCTGTGAAAATAGTAGCTGTATTAGTGATCTTATTTCTTTTATTCTCATTGTTATATGAAACATAGCTAGAGTTTTTCATTGAATATAGTATTTGGCGTCTTCAGAGTTTGGTATTTAATCTTTATTGTATTAAGAAATTCTGTTTAATGTCTCTTACAGAAAAACATTTTAAATACCATAATAGTAATAATATTTTGTTTTATGCTATTTTTTAGTTTGATATAATAATACAAGGGAGCTTCAAAATGTTTCTGGAAAAATCCCATGATCATTTAATTCCATTTGTCCACAAACCTTTTGAAACCCCTTCATATGTGTATATATATATGTCTTTTCCCCCCTATAGTTTACTAATGTGGTAGATTGCAAAGATATAGTTCTATTTGAAAAAGGTTTGCTTTCCTAAGATAAACCCGACTTGGTCATGATGTATTATGCACCTCAAAGAGAGAGCAAATGGTTTTGCTGCTGTATGCAGAACCACTGAAGATAAATGCTACATGAGGTGGTTCGTAGTTAACCCTAACCTTTTGTTCATATTCTCAGTTTTTCTCTCCATGCAAAGTTATGTTTCTATTTCTGGGCTCTTATATAAATTGTTTTGCCATTCTGAAACGTCAAAATGCTAAGGCTCAGTTAAACAATTTTTTTTTTCCTTTCTTGAATTTTAGAAAAAATGTGAAAGTATAGAGAAGTGAAATAGAAACATAATTATACTAGTGATTGTGACGCTGATACAAGACCAAGCAACATTTCAACATTTTTATATAAGTTTACACTCAGAACCAATTTAAGGGCAACTAATGACAATAATGATGGGCAGATAAGTCATCCCTTAAACCATTGTCACCCAGAGACAACTACTATTAACATTTTGACTTGTTGTTATTAAGTTCTGTGGTAGGTTCTGACTTACAATGATCCTACATAGGGTTCCTGAGAAGTGGCTGGTGGGTTTGAACTTCCAACCTTGCCATTAGTAATGCAGTGCTTATCCTCCAGCACCACACTAGGTCTTGAAATGCTTTTCCAGAAGATCTTTATTCCTATACCAACTGAATAGGGAAAAGCAGCCAGAGTCCAACACTCCCTGCTTCGATGAACCCTCCAACTTCAACACTACTGGAAAGGTGCATTTGCTGAGACCCCACAGAAGCTATGGACATTACTTTTATGTCTATTGCAGGATTAAGATGTGAGCCATCTTTCCAGACATGCCTAACCAAATGACTAGAGGACTGGTTTCAGTTTCAAGTCATATATCCCCCAGGTACTTTGTTGTTGCTAAGTGTCATTGAGTTGATTTTTACACATAGTGACCCTGTATAGGGTTTCCAAGGAGCAGCTGGTAGGTTTGAACCACAACCTTGCAGTTAGAAGTCCAGTGCTTATCCTACCGTGCCATACCAGGGTTCCCTGGTCCATGTAGGGAATAAAATACATGGGCCAGCTAGTTAGTCATGGAAAGAGTTGGAGTTCTAGAAAGGCATTGAAGAAAGCCCCAGTATATTTTGAAATATCTGCTGAAAAAGGCATATGGAGAATGGACAACATCTCTGGGTCTGAAATGTCACACTTATTTTTCTTATGATAACATTTTTCAAGTGGTCCCAGTTTTAATTTAATTTCACAGAATTTGTGCTGGTTATTCTCCGTCATCTCTGAAGATCCTTATTGTGACTTTCTCTGTCCTACTCCATGTGCTAGAAAGATGTCAATACCTCCAGATCACATCATTCGGCTTCCTGTCCCTGTGACAAACTGCGTTTGGCCAAAGAAAAGTCCTTCTTTATAATACTCCTTAATACCCTCCTCTTTAGACTCAGTGGACTGTGAAAACAATAGAGGTTCTGTTCCTTTACCTAGATCCCCAACTCTTGTTTTGTGACCCCTCTCCTATGGCTAAAGCCCTCACTTGGTTCCTCCCTCTGACCCTTCAGGCTATGGATATAATGTCAGTCTTTACTGACTTTCTCAACCTTGTCCTCACCTCTGTTAATTGTCCCTTCAGTAAACCCTCATTTTCTTAATCTTTTGAGTGTATCTGACTCAGACACTTGCTCAAAGTTCCAGTCACATCCCACAGATTGGTATATTGTGAGGCTTTGGGGTTACTGTAGCCTTAGGACTAGACCTTCCTGTTTTTTGGAAATAGATTAGAACTTGTTTGGCTTTGATGTGCTGCATAAAGAATGTTGGGATTTAAGATGGCAGTATACATGGATTCCTGGTATGGCGCTGTGGGTTAATGCACTGGACTGCAAAGTCAGTTTGAATCGGAAGATAGGCCGTTTAAGCTCACCAGCCACTCCTTGGAACTATACAGGGTCACTATGGGTCAGAACTGACTTGACAGCAATTAATAGTGACAACATACAGGAGTATCCCCTATGTAAGGAACCACCACTTTATGATTCCAGAGGAAGGAAGGCTTTAACCTGGGGTTATTGTTGTTGTTAAGTGCTGTCGAGTCGATTCCGACCCATAGCGACCCTGTATAGGGTTTCCAAGGATCAGCTGGTGAGCTTGAACCACTGACCTTGCAGTTCAAACGACTTTGCAGTCTGACGCATTAACCCGGAGTAGTGCTGTTTAACTATGAATCATACACTGAATCTCATGGCTGTCCTTTGTGTTACATTGACACCAGACTGAGATAATTTAGCAGAATTTCTTTCATCATATGTTTAATATTAATATGATGGTGATAAATAGTAAACATAACACTTTGTGTCAGGCAAGAGATTAGTTCATTGCTGACTTGAGGAAACTGAGGACTAGAAAGAAGTGAAGGCACTTATTCAAGCCCACATACATACTAACTGACTGAGCAAAGACTCAATCCAGGTCTACCTAACTTCAAATTCTGAGCATTGAACATGGTCCTGACTCTTTCTACTTCTAGATTTTGCTGTATTGATTCTTATTTCACTTTGTTACTCTATACCAGAAACAACTTGTTATAACATGGGCAATTTCTGTAAAGATTTGTGCCTAGAAAACCCTAAGCTCTATGGGGTAGTTCTATGCTTTCACATGGGATTGCTATGAGTTGAAAATTGACTGAAGCGCACACAGCAACCCCATTTGTTGTGTAAAGTACATTTCACAAAACATTGAATTTCACTTTTAAAAACCTAATAATAGTATTATAGTTTTGAATGGTGTATATTACTTATTGATTGATCCACATAAATCCTAATATCGGAGAAAAATATTGTGTCAGATATTTTGTGCCTGCCCATCCACATTCTAACTGATTTACAGTCCCTTGTCTCTGACTCCTAGTAGGGTTCAGTCAATATAAGGTTTACCCAGAAGATGAAAGCCTGAGAAAACAGTGAAATCTTGACTACATGGCTTCATTCCATCTGGACCTCAGATGTGCAGTGGCTGCATTTCTCCAATGAAGATGGCGACTCCTGTTGGGTAATCCTCTTTTAGGACCATCTC
>NW_006408567.1:3367772-3368962 GCF_000296735.1 Chrysochloris asiatica
AGTCATTTGAATCACAAGGTTGGTGAGTCAAGCTTACCAGTCCCTCCTTGGAAACCTTATATAGAGGGTTGCTATGCATTGAGTCCAACTCAACAGCACTTAACAACAACTAGTCAGGAAATGGGTTCTCATGAAACTTGCCTTCATTACTTCATTTAGCTGTGCTACCTGGTTTCTGTCTTAACCCTCAGGTGAGAACATTTTTGTGACATGTCCAAAGCTAAAAATTAAATAAATGAAAGAATAAAACCCAGATTTAAGATTTGACTTCTTTGGCCTTTACCTGGCAAAAATGGAGAGATCTAGATAACTAGACTATGAACCACAATATTGGTGGTTCGGCAGTTGAAACCTACCAACTGATCGTCGGAAATCCTGACCAGAGCCTCTATGAGATAGAACCGATTACATGATACTTGACAACAATCTTAAAGAAATAATTTTATCAGAAGGAATACCAGCAAAAATTCACCTGAAAACACATGGCCTTTCTCAGGAACCCAACTAGATTTTGATGCATCACTTGTTCAGATATTCTAAAAGTCTGGCCATCCTGGCCTCCAAGGAGCACTCTGGCTGCACTTCATCCAGGTTCTTCATGAGCACAATGAAGTGCTCCAGAATATTCATACTTTGAAATGTTGTCCATAGCTTGTCACGATCCACACAGTCGAAAGCCTTTGTGTAGTCCATAAAGCACAGGTAAATATCTTTCTGGTATTCTCTGCTTTCAGCCACAATCCATTGGACATCAGCAATGATATTCCTCATTCCACATCTTCTTCTAAATCTGGTTTGAACCTCTGGAAGTTCTCTGTCCATGTATAGTTGCAGCTGTTTCTGTATTACCTTTAGTAAAACTTTACTCGCATGGGATATCAAAGATATTGTCCAGTGATTTCCATAGTCCATTGAGCCACCTCTCTTTAGAATGATCACAAATATAGATCTCTTTCAATTAGTTGGTCAGATAGTTGTCGTCCAAATTTCTTGGCATAGATGAGTGTGTGCCTCCAGTGCCTCCTCACTTTCTTGAAAGATTTCAATTTTTGTTCCATCGATTCCTGGTGCCTTACTCTTTGCCAATTCCTTCAATATACCTTGGACTTCTTCCTTCAGTGTCATTGACTCTTGATCACATGCTACCTCTTGAAACAGTTGAACATCAACAATTTCCTTTTGGTACAGTG
>NW_006408567.1:3369332-3376552 GCF_000296735.1 Chrysochloris asiatica
AAATCTGTTCTTCAGATGATCTCTAAATTCAGGTTTGATATACTCAAGATCGTATTTTAGCTAACATGGACTTGTTTTCATGTTCTTCAGCTTCAGTCTGACTTTGCATGTGAGCAATATGTGGTCTCTTCCACAATCTGCCCCTGGACTTGTTTTGGCTAATGATATGGAGCTTTTCCACCTTATTTTCCCACAGATGTAGTCAATTTGATTTCTTTGTATTCCATCTGGTAAGGTCCATGTGTATAGTCGTCTCTTATGTTGTTTAAAAATGGTATTTGAGATAAATAAATAACTGGATTTGCAGAATTCTATCATGTGATCTCTAGCATCATTTCTATCACCAAGACCAGTATTTCCAACCTTTACATTCCAATCGCCAGTGATTATCAATATATCTTGATTGCATGTTTGATAAATTTCAGATTGAAGAAATTGGTAGAATTCTTCTATTTAATCTTCATTGGCTTTAGGGGTTGGTGTGTTAATTTGAATAATAGTGGTATTAACTGGTCTGCCCTACAAACACATGGATATTATCTTATTACAAACAGTGTTGTACCTCATGACTGATATTCATATGTTCTTTTTGATGAATGCAATGCCATTTCTCTTCTATTTATCATTCCCGACATAGTAAACCATGTGGTTGTCAGATTCAAAATGGCCAATACCAGTCTATTTCAGCTCACTAATGCTTATGACATCAATGTTTATGCATTCTATTTCACTGTTGACAATTTCCAATTTTCCTAGATTCATACTTCATACATTCCATGTTCCAATTATTAATGGATGTTTACAACTGTTTCTCTTCATTTTGAGTAGTGCCCCATCAGCAAATGACAGTCCTAAGGGTTTTACTCCATTTATGTCATCACAGTCAAGTCTACTTTGACGGGGCAACTCTTCCCCAGTCGCATTTTGAGTGCATTCTAACCTGAGGGGCTCATTTTCTGGCACTGTATCTGAAAGTGTTTCTCTGCTATTCATAAGATTTTCAGTGACTAAATATTCAGAAGTAGTTTGTCTCTCCTTCTTCATAGTCTGTCTTCATCTGGAAGCTCATCTGAGACCTGTCCACCGTGGGTGACCTTACTGTTCACCAGTTACTGTTCTCTCAGTTTGTAGTACTGTGGTGGCTTATGAGTTGCTGTGATTCTGGGAGCTATGCCATGGGTATCTTAATTATACTATTCATAAAGGAAAGTCGATTTACCTTTGACTTAGTAAAATTATCACCCTTTCATAATTCACAGCTTCATAAATAAGTTTTCTGGCATTTTAACTTTACATGTAAATTACCTTAGATACTTTAGGACACACCTCAAGAGTGAGAAAATGATTGTCTTAGAAAGACACTCTAGCCAATGGAACAACTATGAAGTGGTCAATGTTGCTGTAGATTTTATTGATGATATGATTAAAGATAATGGTGTGTCTTTTGAAAGTAAGGAATCATATCTTGAATATTGTAGTTTGAAAGTATATACTTCCTTTGAATAAAGTAAAACTGCTCTGATATGTTCCTATACTTACAGAATGGTGATGTGGGCAGCTTCAAGGCCACACCGTCTACAATCATTTATGTCACCTACTCAGGTAGGCATAGGGTTATCTCAGCTAGTCACTTTACAGAAGTATCCACTGGGGAATACTTTGCCAGTCTATTCAGCTTTGTTGTTGTTGTTAACTGCTGTCGAGTTAGTTCCAACCCGTAGTGACCCTGTATAAGCTTTCCAAGGAGCTGCTGATGAGCTTGAACTGCTGACATTGTGGTTCAAACCGACTTTGCAGTCCAGCCCATTAACCCACAGCGCCACACCATGACTCTTTTTCAGCTTTAGGGTTTCACATACTCTCTAATGAATTTGCTTGGAGCTCTTCATTGATAGGTGATAGTGGTAGGTAACACACTAGTCCCACATCCATAGGGAGAAGGTACTACTCCTCATGATTTTTAAAAGTCCATCAAGCTTTACCTTTTACAGACCTCTGCTTTTATAAGTTGGAGAACAGAAAAGAGTAACAAGGGTATGGCTGGGGCTATGATTAATAAGACCTGACACATGAACCTGGCTACATGTACTTGTGTATCATTAGTCTCAATTTTCATATCTAGTAGCTAATTCAGACATAAAAGAAAAATGTCACACTTGATACAATTTTAAACAACTCTTAATGCCAGCTAGAGTAAAAAATTGGCTTGCTCTTTGGTAGATCTTCTAGTCCATGTTTCTACCCTAAAGTAGGATAATATTTAAGTCATCTCAGACATTTTAGAACCTCTGTAGTTTCTTTCAAAGTGTTAATGCTTTTATCTGATGACTGATGGTAACATTTGACCATTACTAGCAAAGTGTCTAACTCAGTTACCTCTACTTCCGTAAGACTAAAGCTTAAGTCCTTCTTTCTTCAGTTCTTAGTGGGGAAATAAAACTTCATCTCCATATTCCAGTCTATCCTCTTTATATGTATTGAAGTATTTGTGCTTTAGCCTCTCTCAGCAGGTTTTTATCCTTTCCTTTCCTTCTTTCTGCCCTTCCTTCCTCCCTTCTTCTTGCTTCCTTCCATTCTATTTCTATTTCCATGTCTCCCTCTTTCTCTTCCTTGCATACTCTCTTCTTTCTTTCTTTATTCCTCTACATTAATGTATTGTGGTTGTTAATTGTTGTAGCATCGGTTCCAACTCATAGCAGCCCTGTGTAGTGTTTTCAAGGAGCAGCTGGTGAGTTTTAACCAGTGACCTTGTAGTTCAAACCAATCTTGTGGCCAAGCATGAG
This sequence comes from Chrysochloris asiatica, assembly GCF_000296735.1. Lineage (NCBI taxonomy): Eukaryota > Metazoa > Chordata > Mammalia > Afrosoricida > Chrysochloridae > Chrysochloris > Chrysochloris asiatica. Next base: position 3,372,116 of record NW_006408567.1, read on the forward strand.
TTTTTGCATTTTGTGTCTATGTAGTGGCGCTGTGGGTTAATGCATTGGACTGCAAAGTCATTTGAATCTCAAGGTGAGTGAGTCAAACTCTCCAGTCACTCCTTGGAAATCCTATACAGGGTCACTAAGGGTCAGAATTGACTCGATGGCATTCAACAATGGCAAGTCATCTATGTTAACATATTACATAATTTTAGGGTTGGGGCTAGCCTTGTGTCTTTTATTCATAAATGATGTCCAAGGGTGTCAATACCAATACTGCCCTTCAGTAAGAATTTCCCAGTCCTGAGCATTTGCTTGAAAGTTCTGATGTGCTTTCTGGATTTTTGGTATTACATACTTGGAGTTCTGGTGTGGTGCTATGGATTAATGTGTTGGACTGCAAGGTAAGCTTGAACTGCAGCATCGGCAGTTCAATCTCACCAGCCGCTCCTTGGAAACCCTATACAGTATTGCTATGAGTTGTAACTGACTCTACACTTAACAACAACAACAATTGTATATTTGAGGTAAAATTAATCTAGAGAACATGAAAGAAGGAGAGAGGAAAAATATGAATCCTAGTTTGTTTCTATGAGAGTTCTAAAGGTAGAAGAGTAAAGTTTTATTTTGAAGGTGATTTTGTGACCTTGGCTAGATTCACTTGCACACACATGGGTGTGGGCATGCTTTGTGTGAGCCAGCCACTAAGAGTGGTGGCATAAGGGCTCATTTAGCCAGGAAACAAAATCTTGTAGAGGTAATGAAACATGGATCAACTGGCTTTAAGCTCAAACTGATCAAGTACAAATAAAGGTCAGTGGTGAAACATGGGAAGGAATCAAAGAAAGTTTCATGAAATCCTTGTCATTTGACCTGAGTGTTTAAGTTCAGATGTGAAGAGATAGAGCCAGTAAGAGAGATGAGGATAGAAAAAATTTCCCCAAAACAGTAAATAAAAGTCAACATGGTTTATAGGTGTTTGTAGGTTCTGGTTCAATGAAATTAACCTGGTGTATGACTTCAAATAGCATTATTTTCTAGAAAAAGTCAGAAGGAAATCATCCAGGAAATCTGTATGATGAGATCATTAAACACTTCAGTGAAAAATACCCTTGCAATTAATTTTATTTGCCACACACATGCTTATGAATCACTATATTTGTTGGGATGCTTTGAAAAGGTCAAAACTAATTATATATTTGCTATGATGAGCTTAAAACTCTAGCTGTCATTTGTTATGTTGGGTCCTTTGAGGCAATATAGATTCAACACTATCCGTACATTGGACTTTTGAGTGTCATTTTTTAAAGCTTTAATGAAAATGTTTCTTTCATCACTGTAATTTGGTATATTATGCTTAATACCACCAAATTACTTTTAAATTTTGGCATGGCTTTATTAAAAGTGGTCTCATTTTAATTTTCAGCGCTAGGTACAGAATTAATCTTGAAGATGAGAAAAAGCAGCCTACCACTTCTGAGATGTTGTGTGACTAGCTAACTAATAGATCTACAAGTATGGAAAATGCTATGAACACATTTAAATTTTTCTCTAGTGTTTTTTACTTAAATATATGTCTTGTTTATATTTTCTTTTCCTAAAATTGCTACACTTTCCTGATCTCTTATTGAAGACTCTGCCACCATACATTCCTTGTGAGCAGATAGTGATATAAATTTAAGAAAAAGTCAACAACATTCATAATTATGGCCACCAAAAGTCGAATGTCTCAATAAATCTTTGTCTTTGTAATTTGATCAGTCTAATTCTTGGTGTAGAGTTGTAGGATATGCACTGGACAGTAATTCAAACTGAGCAGCAACTTCTCAGAAACCTATACAGGATCACTAGGAGTGGGCTTGAATTCAATGACACTTAATAACAACACACAATATTCTCAAAGGCAAAGGTTATATTATATTCATATCTTGTAGCAGAAATCTAAATGGTATGTTTTAAAGAGGTTGTTTCTCTATTATTCATCAAGACTTTGCTTTGTTGTTGTTTTTGTTGTTGTCAACAGCTAAACATTGTGATCCCATGCACAATGGAACTCAATGCTGCTTGTTCCCAAAGCATTCTATGATGGCTTGAGAATGACACTGTTGAGTTCCATAGGAAATAAATCACCAGGTCTTTGTTTCTATTTTGTTTTAATCTGGAAGCTCCACTGAAACCAAATCCATAGCAGCATGAAAGTTTCCATTAACAGGTAGTGTTCAGGCTTGATGACCATTGACTGGGAATGGAACCTAGCAGGTCTTCCTCATGGAAAGCAAGAATTCTACCACTGAACCACCAATGCATTCTTTTGTTTTGCTTTGTTTTGTTTGTTGTTGTGTTGTTATTGTTAGGTGCCATCAAGTCAGCACCGACTCATAGTTACCTTATGCACAGCAGAATGAAACAATGTCTGATCCTGGGCCAGTCTCATATTGTTGCCACACTTGAGTCCATTGATGCTGCCACCTGGCCAATCCATCTCATTGGGGGTCTTCCTCTTTTTCTCTGACCCTCCATCTTACTAAACATGATATCCTTCTCCAGCGACTGTTCCCTCCTGACAATATGTCCAAAGTATGATAGATGAAGTTTGGCCATCTTGGCTTCTAAGGAGCACTCTGGCTACACTTCTTCCAAAACAGATCTATTGGTTCTTTTGGCAGCCTATGGCACCTTTAGTATTCTCCTCCTACACCACAACTCAAAGGCATCAATTCTTCTACGATCTTCCTTATTCACTGTCTAGCTTTCACATGCATATGAGGTTATTGAAAATACCATGGCTTGAGTCAGGCACACCTTAGTCCTCAAGCTGACATCTTTGCTCTTCAACACTTTAAACAGGTCTTGTGCAGCAGATTTGCCTAATGCAATACGTCATCTGATCTCTTGACTGCTGCTTCCATGTGTGTTGATAGTTGATCCAAGAAGAATGAAGTTCTTGACAGCTTCAATCTTTTCTCCATTGATAAGAATGTTGTTTATTGGTCCAGTGGTGAGGATTTTTGTTTTCTTTACATTGAGATGTAATCCATATAGAAGGCTGTGCTCTTTGATCTTCATCAGTATTTAAGAATTGTTTTGTTTGCAATTCACTTAATTAAGAGTATGAACAAGTTATATAGAGTGACGGAAATGTCCTCCAGAGTGAATAGTCAACACAAGAGCTCACAATCTAATGGTTTCCCTCAAAACTACTGGAAACATGAGGAGGCTTGGGCAGCTCACTGGGTCTAACATTGAAAAAGTATAGTGGTATACACCTTTCCTGATTTTAAACCATTTAGTATACCCTAGTTCTGTTTGAACAACTCTTGGTCTATATACAGGTTCCTCATGAGTACAATTAAGTGTTCTAGAATACTCATTCTTTGCAATGCTATCTATAGCTTCTTATGATACACGCAGTAAAAAGACTTTGCATAGTCAATAAAGCAAAAATAAACATCTTTCTGGTATTCTATGCTTTCAGCCAAGTTTCATTCAAATTCAAAAGTGAATGCAACAGTACATCAACAGAGAACTGCCAGAAATTCAAGCCAGATATAGAAGAGAATGTGGAAGTTGGTATATATTTGCTGATGTCAGATAGATCTTGGAAACAGTGTCGCTATGAATGGAAATTGACTCAATGACATTTAACAACAATAACCATACTTTTTTTCCCAAGTAAGAATGCAAACTTCTGAGTCACCTTGCAGCTCTGTAAGGTCTGTGCAAATAGTAAATTATATCTCTCCCCTTTTCTACTATACCATCATACATATGTCCATTAGTCATTCTAATATAAATCATCAGTATTTCAAATCCCAGAAGGCTCACCCATGCGCAGACTACCCAGTAAACAAGGTAAACTCAGGATTACTTGTTTGGGAATAAATAATCTCATCCTTACTGTGGTACCTTGAATTCACTTGATATGATTTTCTATCCAATGTCTTCTTAATTCCTACCAAGTGATTAGGTGATGCTATGCAAATAGGGTTTAAAATACTCTATGGTTGGGGTTGGTTAAATTCACCATTCAGCTACATTTAAAAGGATCCATCTCAGAAACCCACCATTTGTCTATGACTTTGCCAAACTGTGGTGGCTAGTTTCTTGCAGTGGTTCTGGAACCTATGCCATCAGTATTTTGAATACAAGCATGGTCACCCTTGGCAGACAGGCTTCAGCTGTGACTCCAGACTAGGATAGACTAGGAAGAAGAAGATGCAGACTATTTTGAAATATTTAGTCACTGGAAACCACACAAATAGTGGTGGAACAATGTCAGATAACACCAGAATATTGAAGATTGAAACCTGATGAAGGGCACAAGACTATTGTCAGATACAGTGCTAGAAGATGAACTCTTAAGGTTAGAAGGCACTCAAAATATGACTGGGGAAGAGTTGCTTCCTCAAAGAAGAGTTGACCATTCAATTGACCTTCATTTGCTGATGGATCATA
>NW_006408567.1:3377827-3379871 GCF_000296735.1 Chrysochloris asiatica
GTGGCTACTTATGGTGTCAGCCTCAGGATCTCAGCCCTAAAATTAACTTATGAGGGACTCTCTACTATGGCCTATATATCAAGAAAAAAGCAGGCCTGTCAGACAAACCATAGAACAATCTGTAAAACCCCAACATGAAAGGATGCGAATATCTTGAGAACTATGCTGTGCACATGCAGATACCTAACTGACCTTCAGAGACAAAATTAGTGGACAATCTTTCTGCCATTAACTTCTCAATATTTATCTGCATGCCTCCTCTGTGGTGACTAGAGGAGGAGCCTGAGCTAGTGGACACCCCCACCCACTGCTGGAGGCTTCCATGGTGCACACACACTGCCTGTGTAGCAAGGCGACTGGACAGTCGGTCACAGTTTTATTTTTGTTTCAAAGTGGTAGATTTTGTCTCTGCTTTTATATTGCTTCTACTTTTGGACCTTTTGATCACACATTTTTCCTGCAGAGGGAGCTTTTTCTCCCTACATTACCCAAGAAGAGACAGCAATCATGGCCATATAGCCAAGCTACAAGCTTACCCCATAGCATTCCACCATTGAGACAAGAGCCAATAACAGCTACTAAACATTACATGAGAAAAGGGAAGAAATCAACAATAAACAGCACAAGAAGTCAAGCAGAACAAAGGAATGAACAGCACTACCAAAAATTAATATAATGGTAGCAATTAATTCATAACTATTGGTAATTACATTGAATGTCAATGGATTGAATGCACCTGTGAAGAGACAGCGAGTGGCAGACTGGATAAGAAAACAAGGCCCTTCAATATGCTGCTTGCAAGAGACACATCTTACACACAAAGACAAAAAAGAGACTAAAAGTTAAAGGATAGAAAAGAATATACCAAAATATACCCAAAATGACTGCAACCATATATTGACAGAGAACTTCCAGAGGTTCAAGCTGGTTTCAAATGAAGATATGGAACAAGGGATATCATTACTAACATCAGATGGATCTTGGCTGACAGTAGAAAATATCAGAAAGATGTTTACCTGTGCTTTATTGACGACACAAAGTCTTTCGATTGTGTGGATCATGATAAGCTATGGACAACATTATGGAGAATGAGTATTCCAGGACATTTCATTGTGCTTATGAAGAACCTCTACATAAACCATGAGGCAGTCATTCAAACAGAACAAGGGAACATTGAATGGTTTAAAATTAGGAAACAATTATGCCAAGGTTGTACTTTTTATCATACTTATTCAATCTGTATGATGAGCAAATAATCTGAGAAGATGGATTGTATGAAGAACCTGGCATCAGGATTGGAGAAAGATTCATTAACAACCTGTGTTATGCAGATGATGCAATCTTGCTTACTTAAAGCAAAGACAATCTAAAATACTTACTGATGAAGATCAGAATACAGCCTTTGGTTTGGATTGCACCTCAATATGAAGAAAACAAAAATCCTTACCACTGGACCAACAAACAACATTATGATAAATGGATAAATTTTTAATTTACCAAGACTTCACTCAGATCAACCATCAGCATTAATGGAAGCAACAGTCAAGAAATCAGACTACGTATTGCATTAAGCAAATCTGCTGCATAAGACTTCTTTAAAGTATTCAAAAACAAAGATGCCAGTTTAAGGACTAAGGTGTGCCAGACCCAAATCATGGTATTTTCAATATCCTTATATACATGAGGAAGTTCAAAAATGAATAAAGAAGACAACAGAAGAATTGATTCATTTGAGTTACGGTGTTTGAGGAGAATATTAACAGTACCATGGACTTCCAGAAGAACAAAAAATATCTTTGCATGAAGAAGTACACCCAGAATGCTCTTTAAAAGCAAGCATGGCCAACTTTGTCTCTCGTACTTCAGGACTATTAGAGAAGGACATCCTGTTTGTTAAGGTAGAGGGTTAGTAAAACAGAGGTAAGACCCCCAACAATATGGTTTGGCACAAGGACAGCAGCAATGGATTCAAGTGTAGGAACAATTGTGAAATTGACATAGGATCAGGCAGTATTTTGTTCTGTTGCTTTTTTTTTTTTTTTTA
>NW_006408567.1:3380577-3382005 GCF_000296735.1 Chrysochloris asiatica
TAATATGGTTTTTGTACTTACCTTGCCTTTTTGGGGGTCTGGCACTGGATTCACCCATACTGTACAGGTTTCAGTGAAAATTCCAGAGGAAGATAGAGTAGGAAGAAATGGCTGACGATCTACTAGTCTTTTTGATCAGTGGATACCCTATGGATCACAATGGAATATTGTCTATTATAGTGCTAGAATATGAGCCCAGCAGGATGGAAGGGACTCAAAATACCCAGTGGCTGCACCCATGAACGTGAACATACCAATAATCATCAACATGGCACAAGACCATGACCTTGCAAAGTTCTGTTTGGATGTACATGAGGTCACACGAGACTGAGATGATCTGATGGCAGAAACAACAGAAAAGCAAGAAATACCGACATTTGAAAATTGAGAGGAAAATAAATCTTAACTGTGATCTTCTTCCAATAAACTCTTGACTCCAACTCTCCTGAATATTTCACCTGAATCATCTTTGTCTTTTAGCATCAAGAAATTGTTGAAGGAAGAAATGCTAGATCTACTTTTTAAACCTTTACCATTGATTTCTATTTAGCATTGTATGAGTCACTGTTCTTCAGTGGATAAAGTTAAAATCTCAAAGATTAATGGTTGTTTCAGGGATTTTTCTGGATCAGTCTCCAGATAAGTTTGCAATTTCTTCTTCCCTTCTCTGAACTCATTAACTTACCCTATTCCTCATCCTACCACACTCAGGCACACATAGAAACATCTGCATTTTCTTATCCTCCAAATGTGCATTCAGAATGAAAATATTTTGGGGAAAATAGGATGATTATATTCCTACATTCAGTAGGTGACATAAAAAATGGCTTTTTCAGTTCTTCTTGGTCCAACATATTTTTAACAAAGTTAATCACAACAAACATTTTATGGCTTGAACAAAAAATTAGCAATGGAGAAGTAAAGAGAAAAGAGGTTAGTAGGCTTTTAGATTAGATATCTATAAATCAAATTGATGCTCAATGTATTTTAAACATTATAAATCAGTGTACTTATTCTTCCTCTTATTACTATTACTTATAACAGTATGTGGCATTATAAGGCAAAACCACTGGACCTCAAGGTTGGCAGTTCAAACTTACCGGTTTCTCCTTGGAAACCCTATGACAGGGTCATTGTGAGTCAGAACTGACTAGATTGCACTTAACAACAACATGTGAAAAGATGCAGCAATATTTTCTTAACTATTTCTTCAAATTTCCCTAATGTTATGTTTAAGGAGCTCTGGTAGCGTAGTGCTGGGGACAGCATATGCAGACCCTGGGTTGATCAGTGGCAGCCCCATTAAAACACTTCTGAATATAATCAGTTTAACCCAGATGCTCTCCTTCCTCCTGAAAGTATATAGAAATGTGATAATTAAGAACAATGTAGTATTTTAGATATAGATAAATGAAGCCCGGTGCCTGA
>NW_006408567.1:3383262-3396609 GCF_000296735.1 Chrysochloris asiatica
TTTAATGGTGATTTTTTTTTTTTTTTTTATGACTGGAAATATTTTTGTACTTAAACACTGAGGAAACTAGACTCAATACTTCATATGATATGTTGTTACTGTTATTGTTAAGTTCGCTCAAGTCAGATCTGACTCATAGCATCCCTGTACAGTTTCTGAGGAACAACTGGCGTGTTTGAACTGCTGACCTTGTGGTTAGTGATCCAGTGATTATCCTACAGCACCACACTAGAACTCCTCATGTAGTATTGTTGTTGTTATTGTTAAGTGCCATTTGACTCATAGTGACTTTGTATAGGGTTTCTGAGGAACAGCTGGTGAATTTAAACCACTGACCTTGTGTTCAAATTGACCTTGAGGTTGAGCACTTATCTTATGGCACCACACCAGGACTCTTCATGTAGTATAGAATTACCCTAAAGAAAACAAGGGGACTTAATTATATGAAATAGTAAGCCAACATCTGCTCCTTTCTCATTGTTTCCTGACACAGTGGAAGATTGTTGTTGTTGTTGTGAAGTGCCGTCGAGGTGGTTCCAACCCATAGCGACCCTGTATAGGATTTCTAAGGCACAACTGGTGAGTTAGAACCACCAACCTTGCAGTTAAAACAGCTTTGCAGTCTGACGCAGTAACCCACAGCACCACACCAGGATTCCTAGTGGAAGATGTTCCTCCCTAATTAAGCCTCACTCAAAATGTGGAGAGTTTCTTGACACCTCACTTTCTCATGGTCTTTTCCCCTGAATTTCTGGCCAACTGAATTGGGTCTCAACATTCCTTTTCTCCCTCATTTGGTAGTCTTGCTGCCACTACTTGGGTCCAGGCCATAATATCCTTTGCCTGGTTACTGAACGAGTCTTTTAAGTGAATCCCCTCTCTCCCTCATTCTAGTCTTTCTTCAGTCAGCTCTTTCTCTACCACAGTTATTTTTTCTACTACCTGTACCACAAAAGCCAGTTGCTTCAAGTAGATAACAACTCACTGTGATCCCATCCATACATGTCAGATTTCTGCTTCATAGAATTTTCAGTGTCTGTTATTTTCAGAAGTAGGTTGCCAGGACTTTCTTCCAAAATGTCTCTGGATACACTTGAACTGCAAACCTTTCAGTTAGTGTGTTAATCATACAGGGACTTTAGAGCTTCACATGTGTTCATATTTCAGTTTTTTGCTGTTGTTGTTAAGTGCTGGCCAGTCGATTCTAACCATAGTGACCCTGTTTGGGAATTCTGAGGAAAAAGTTGGTGAGCTTGAAACACTGACCTTCCTGTTCAAATTGACGTTGCAGTCTAGCACATTAACCCACAGTTTAGCCACACCAAATTCTTGTCTTCTTCAACATGCTGGCCCTGCTGTCTTTCATTTTCATGCCTTCCATGAAAATGCTTATCTCTCAGTCTGGATTGTTTGACTTTCCTGGCTTATGTACTTCCATTCCCTGAATAACTCTGAGTGATTCTTATTGTTGTTGTTTTTTATTTGTATTTTTTCCTCCAGGAAGATGTCTTAGCTCCTGATTCAGGCTAAGTACTTGTGTTGTGTGTTCTTTTAGAATCTGATTTCCCTAGAGTAACTTCTAATCCTTCTTAGAGTAATAGATGAGTTTTCTTCTTCATCTTACAATAAACTATGTGAAGACATGAACACTTGTCTATCAGTTTGTCATATTGTGATGGCTTGTGTGTTGCTGTGATACTGAAAGCTATGTCACTTTTTAAATGCCAGCTTTTTCAAATGCCAGCTCAGTCACCCATGATGGACAGGTTTCACTGGAACTTTAGATTAGGACTTGGAAGAAAGAGAGGAAGACTACTTCTGAATGGTTACTCATTGAAAATCTTATGCATATCAGCAGAACATTGTCAGATACAGTATCAGAAGATGAAAACATTAGGTATAGCAACAAAACATTGTCAGATATAGTGACACAAGATGAGTCCTTTCATGTGGAAGGCACTTGAAGCACAACAACTAGCATAGCTGCTTACTGAAAATAAAGTTGACCATAATGATGGGAATGAAGTAAAGCTCTGAAGATATTCATTTACTGATGGGGCACAACTCAAAATAAGGAGAAACAGTTGCAAGTATCCATTAATAATCTGAAGATGGAATTATGAGGTATGAATCTAGGAAACTTGGACATTGTCAACAATGAAATGGAATGCATAACATGGATGAACCTTGAGGGCATTATGTTGAGTGAAATTAGTCAATCACAAAAAGAGTAATACTGCATAGGACCACTACTGTAAAAGACTAAGGGAAAGAACCCATACTAAAGGTGGGTGGTGGGGATTCTTTGTTGATTATTGGACTGTTGGGGTGGGTGAGGGAAGGGAGGGGAAGGTGGAGCACAAGGCAGGGATTAGACACAGGATAGTTTGGGTGCTAAGGAGGGGACAATATTCAAGTACGGAGAGGGGAATGGAAGAACAAAGCAGATGGGAGAACAATTAGACAGATCTCAATGGGCTAAGTGAGACAGAGGTAAATAATGATATATGCACAACCTGGGAACAACAGGTTCTGGGATACAGACATCGAGCCATGATTGGAATGTGGAAAATGGGGGAATAATATTAAGATGCTTGGCTGTCTTTTGAATCTTGGTTTTCCTTGCATTATATTATAAAATAGACACTGGAGGGGGAGAGAAAGGAATAGCGAAAAGCATCACCATAGAAAGCTTGTAAGTCCATCTTCTGCCTATAACTGATTGGAATACCTAAAATGGGGCTACAATGTGCCCAATAAAGGAGGCTTCCTGCGGAGCCTCTGCAGTACATAAGACTATAGGTGGAAGCCTGAACCACATCCAGATCTCTAGAGATGGGAAATTCCCACTTGAAAGGATAAGCAGACCAACCTGGAGTGGCTAGAAGAACAGAAGATACTTCTTGAAAGAAAGACCTACAGGAAAAATATAAAACAACATAGGCAGACTGACTGTTACTACAAGAACAAGCAACTTGCTTGCCCAGGAAACATCAAGGCAAGTGGTCGGGTCCCCTCAGTGCAAACCCCCTTCCAAGACTAAGACTCAATGGGAATACACGCTGTAATTGATGACCACGCTCAACACCGATAAGGGGAAGTGAGGGAAAAACAGCCATGAAGCAGTGAGCTAAGCCCTACAAAGTTCAATAGACTTCTGTGAACCCGGGTGAAGACCTGGTTAGCCAGCAGTGTGGCAAGTCTTGGGGACTCTTGGGCCCAGAGTCAGTGACATAGCCACAGAGGACTAGAGTGAAGTGACCAGCTGATAAGAAGAGAGGACATATGCATAAGAACACCCACAGTTGCAGATAATACCCACTTATCCTGGCTTCAGTGACTGGATGATCAGAGCTCAACTAGAAGTAAAAAGAAGAGGGAAAAAAAAAAAAGTATTCTCATACAATTTGATGAACTTGACCTACACCAATGGAAGCAGTAGCTCAAAAGAGGGAACAAGTCCTTACAACAAGAATCATTTCCACACCCTCTACTTCATTATGCTTAGATTCACAATCAACACTCATGGAAGCAGCAGTCAAGAAATCAAATGACATATTGCATTAGGCAAATTTGCTGCAGACATCTTTAAAGTATAAAGAAACAATGAGATCACTGAGAACCAAGGTGTGTCTGACCCAAGCCATAGTATTTTCAATAGCCTCATAAGCATGTGAAAGTTAGACAATTAATAAGGCCGCCCATAGAAGAATAGATGCATTTGAATTATACCAATTGGAAAAAAAAAAATATTCCAAATACTGTGGACTGTCAGAAGAACAAACAAATCTGTCTTAGAAGTACAGCCAGAATGCCCCTTAGAAACCAAGATGGCAAAACTTTGTTTCTCAGACTTTGGATGTGGTATCAGGAGCAGCCAGTCCTTGGAGAAGGACATCATGTTTGGCAAAGTAGAGGATCAGTGAGAAAAGAGGAAGAATCTCAAGGAGGTGGGCTGACACAGTAGCAGTAGCAGTGGGCTCAAGTGTAACAACAATTATAAGATGGTTCAGGACCATTCTGTTGTGCATAATGTCATTATGAATCAGAACAGAATTGACAGTAATGTGAGGACAATGTTGTTGTTGTTAAACGCCGTCGAGTCAATTCCGACCCACAGCGACCCTGCATAGGGTTTCCAAGGAGCAGCTGGTGAGCTTGAACTACCTACCTTGCAGCTCAAAGGACTTTGCAGTCTGACTCATTAGCCCACAGCGCCACACCAGGACATAGCATAGCTTTATTCCTTACCATGTTACCCCAGAAGCTAGAGTGTTGTGCACACTGTGATGAGTACTATTTTGTTGTTTAATGAGTTTTTTCTTCTCAGTATCCCTTTAGTGTATACTTACTGATATTGTGAGCACCATCTGAATTATTTATGAAATTCGATTTTTCAAAACACAAAGTTGAATGATTTCACTATAATATCATAACTAGGTATTTGGTATTATTAAAAACAATTTTTTTAAAAAACTTAGAAATCACTTTTTCTATCTAAACAACTGGTATCCCTGTGTGGTACAAATGACTAACATGCTGTGCTGACCACCAAAATGTGGAAGATTCAAATCTACCCAGAGGTCCCTTGGAAGGAAAGGGTAGTACTGTATTTCTGAAAAAATCATCAGTGAAAATCCTATGGAGCATAATTCTACTCGGCACACAGGGTTGCCATGTGTCAGAGTCCACTCCACAGTATCTTCTTTTTATCTGAGTAAGAGGCTTCTTTAAAACAGCAAGCTCAACCACAGGTGATCCTTCATAAACAAAACTGAATAGCAGCAAGAAATGGGGAACAAACTGACAATGAAAATTGTTCTGAAACAACAACAACAACAACACAATAAAAACAAACAACCCTGCTGTTTTATTATTATTTAGAAAGCACAGACAGCAATTTATTTGGAGGAGAAAGAGAAAATGCAAAATATATGAGCATACAAATTCATTTCAAAAGAAACAGCGCCATTTCCCAAGTAGTATCTGTTGATGTGAACTTTTGTGTACATATAACCTGAGTTATATGCACAGATATTTGTGATGTCTTTGCATGCCTGCCAGAAATTCTTTCACCAGAAATCTGTCATGAGTATATCCTTTTTTGTTCCCTGAAAGTTTCCTACAGATGTTTTCTGGGATCATGCCACAGTCTCTTTTCTTTGAGTTCGTCTCTGATGACAAGTAAGGATACTTGTGAAGGAAGATTTCCCCTTAGTTCTTGACTTTTTCTTTAACTTTTTCTGATTCTTGAGTGAGATGCCCAGCTCTTCCATAATGGCATTGAAAGAGAGACACTAAAGGACACGAAATAATAGATCATCAGTTAAACTAGAAGTTTCTTCATCTTACTACTGCTTTGTCTCTTACCTAGCTTATTATGAATACAAGATACAGGTTTTAAGACAATTCCACCTGGTAAGCTCCCAACCAGTTCCCATCACCTCCTCCACCACCCACTTGCCACCCACCTTTTCTACTTGGGGAAATTGAGGTAACAATTTAGCCAGGCAGATTTTAGGGGTTCATTCACAAATGCAGCAGTATAAAGTTCCCCAGTCAAAGAAACCTCAGAGCTCTCAAAATAGCCAACTTACCTTTGCTGAGACACCAAAATAGAGTTAAATTAAGTCATTTCCCCCATTAAGATGATCCAAACATTGATTGGTATATCAAAGCATACGGACACTTCATAATGCTATAGAAAATGAACAAACCTTCTCTACACCAAGGCTTTGTTTTTTTCTCCCATGAAACCTTACTTTGTTCCTAAAATAAAATCTAATTCTTGATGACTTTCCTTTCTGATAAAAAAAAAGAAAAAAACAATTTTAAATTGTATATTTTCTCAAAAGAAAAAACAAAAACAAAACAAAACAGAGATTCTGGCAATAGCAATGATGTAGCTGTGGTTGAAATGAAAATAATGTGGTACTGAACTGCACAGCAAAAGTGATGGTGTAGTAATAAAGAAAATGCAATTGTGATTATAAAATGTTACACATATGCAGATGGCATATATATTACATATATATGAGAGGGCTTCAAAAATTTGTGGAAAAATTCCATTATCATTCAATGGCAGTTTTCCACTAACTTTTTGATACCTCCTTATATATATACATACATGTACATATCCATTACAATTACACTGTATCTATGTACATGCACAGTATAAAATGTTCTAATGAAACATGATTTGCTGTCATTTCTTCCAGACATAATAAGATAATTGAGTGATAAAGTCTTGCTTATTGATATTTCTATAATGTATTGGTGTTTTTGATGAGGTTAATTTGAAAACATTCTCTGAAAATCCAAGTCACTGGTAAAGCATATGGAAATGCAAGCATTACTCTTTATACTATTTGCTCACAAAATGGATATGGTTGAAAATCAAAATGACAATTTGCTGCTCTGATTTTATTTAGATTACAAGCATCATCTTAAAAGAAATTGCTCTCCTCTATGTACAAATACTAGCAACCACTTTGGTTCTTACATATCAATGTGCAATGTGCAATATTTAGTCTTGAAAATTTACATTCCATTTTATTACAAAAGAGAATTTTAAGTAATTTAGGTAAGTAGCAGTTTTTTGTTTTTTGTTTTTGCTTAATTTGAAACATATAAATTCATGTTTTAGATGTAAATGTACCAGACAAATATCTCATAGAAACAGGCTGTTTGTATAAGAATTTCTATATCTTTTAAGCATAAATGCTTATAGGATTTAAATTTCATTTGCATTATTTTGTGGTACTAAAAAGTTAAAATGCATGTCACACATGTTTAATTCTCTTTCCAGTGGCAAGTTGAGACTTCAGTGAATTGGGAGGAACATCATGTTACAAAAATAAAACATTCAGAAATATTTCATATGAATTATATTTCAAAAAATGTAATATTACAAATGAAATATAGTGATTTTTGTAACATAAAGCAATGTCAAATTTATGAGTTACTACTAAAATCAAAGGAATATTTTATATTGTCATTGTGACAGATAGGGTTGTATTGGGGCTTTGCAAACTTTATTCAGAAAATTATTTCAGTGAAGAAGGTGTTTTGCACAGAACATATCTGGTTTCAGGACAATTATTAAAATGGAAGGAACAGGGATGGAAAAGGTGCAGTGCCAAACATTTTACATAAGTTTTATTATTACAACACGTATGTTTGGAAAGCAAAATTAATTTATGGAGTACTGACATGGCTCTATAGAGTAAGCACTCAACTACTATCCACAAGGTCTGTGATTCAAATCCACAAGCCAGTCCTCAGAAACCATTGCTGTGAGTTGGAGCCAACTTGATGGCACTAAACAACAACATTACATATGAAAGAGCCCCTGAGTGGTTCAAATGGTTAACATAGTCAGCATTAACTGAAAAGGTGGAAGATTGAGTCCATCCACAAGTACCTTGGAAGCAAGGCTTGGTGATCTACTGCTGGAAAATCAGCCACCCAAAACTATATGGAGCACAATTCTCTGACACAGATGGGGTGGTCAAGAGTTAAAGTGCTTTGTTTTCTATATAGAAATCTTACAATAACCTTATAAGGAACAAGTTTTACATATATATTGTATTGTTTTCATTGTTATTAAGTGTGTTCAGTTGGTTCTGAGTCATAGTGACAGTGTATAGATCAGTTTGGACCAATGACATTTCCCTTAGCAATCCAATGCTTAGCCTACAGTGTCACACCAGGACTCCATCCATTGTCTAGGTGAATACAATTTCTATTGGCGATATTAAGTAATTAGTCTCCTCAAATATGAAGCATAAGAAAACAAAAGTCCTTCATTTGGCATCAGTCATCTTTAAAGAAAAATCATTATAATTAGCTTTTTGTGAATTGTTTGCTCATAAAATATAAATTTGTGTTAATGATTGCAATCTTGATGATTCATTTGAATTCTCAGGCATCTAATTTTAAACATTAAATTTCATGCTGCAATAGCCAAACTGAGTATCCAAATATGACCGACAAGTGAAAAGCAATAAGGAAAATAATTCCTGAAAACCTCTTCCATAGTTTGTTAAGAGTGATGGTTACAGATTTTTCCTTAATAATGTATTTCAATTAAATTTTTCTTTATAAAGAAAATTCTCCCTCCAATTTTATATTGATTTAAAATACGATAGACATCTTTTTATTTTTACTAATCCCAACAATTTACTTCTTGCTGTCAGTGTAAGAGGGAATATATAAAAATAGTTTTCTCAGTGTCTCATTTCTCTGTCTTTGGTCACAAACTTTTGATTCTCACTTTGTCTCTAACTGTCAGAAAGAAAATGGCAAGAGATTGGGGCTGACCTTTCTGCGTGCATGCTTTGGTGTAGTCACAAGGCATGATGACCTTTAAAGTCTCTACCAGCCATGAGCTCACATGAACCACATGTAGGAAAAGAAATTGTGAAGGTCATGTCCCAGCAGAGTGGCATGGGAGGGACTCAGTCATTAATCAAGTCTCCTTTTATAATCTCAGAATTTAATGTATGTGCTATGTAGTGAACTATTCAATGTTTCCTGCAGCCATAGTCTTTGTAAATATCCACCAAATTACTTTCTTTCTTAATGGGTTTGGGTAAGAGACGGTGGGGGAAGATGTTGATGGATTCTATGATTCATTTATGAGTGATCGTGGTGGTGGTGGTGGTGGTGTGCCATGAAGTTGGTTCCAACTTATAGTGACCCTATATAGGATTTCTGAGGCTGTACATCTTTACTTGAGCTCTGGTAGCATAGTGGTTACAAATCGGGCTGCAAACCTTAAGGTCAGCAGTTCGAAAATGCCAGCTGTTCTGCAGGAGTAAAATGAGACTTTGTGCTCCCCAAAAGATTTACAGCCTCAGAAATCCTGTACAGGGTCGCTATGAGTTGGAACCAACTCCATGGAACATAACCACCACAACCACTTCTTTACAGGAGAAGAAAGCCTCAACTTTCTCCCATGGAATGGCTGTTTGTTTCAAACTGCTGACCTTGAGGTTAGTAACCTGACTCGTAACCACTGCACTACCAGAGTTCCTTGACTGTAACACTTAGAAATCTAATGAGGGGATGGAACAATGTTACTATCCTGCTGGGTTTAAAAGAAGCCATCTCAGTAGCAGGAGGGGAATCTCAATAACATCAAAGAAAAGCCAGGTATAGAGCACATCCTTTGGACCCAGATATCTCAGTCTGTTGAACCTCTTCCACCCAGGGACAGAAAGATGTAATACCTGAGGAGTGGCACAGAATCAAGAGCCAGAACACAAGAAAGACTAGTGGACTTCCCAGCCCATCGAGCAAATAAAGCTAAATGACTTTGGGCAGGAACCTTTCTTGTAGGGTGGTGTGCTTCAAGGCACTTAACTGGGGGAGATAGGTTTGTTGACCCACAGAGTTAGAGTTGAGTGCCTTCAGGCTGAGCTTTATGGTAGAAATTGTGCTCTGTTAACATTTATCAGCAGTTCTAAAAGAGCTTTGTAATACTGCCAAAGGAGGACAGAGGCCAGGCCAAGAAGCAGAGGGTCAGAGAATGAGCTCCCTGTGGGTACAGCAGAGGAAAGGCTGTCCTGATAGGAGGAATTGTGCCCTGAACATTTCCGACCCTGAATTCTAACCTGCTAACTTCTCTAGTAAGCCCTGCCCATAACTTTGAGTATGGTGTCTGAGTTCTGTGTGTCCATGGCAATGAATTATTGTACCCATCTGAATAGAACCTCATACACAAGTGAAAGCTGCACAGTGACTAAGGAAGACCATAGAAGAACTGACGATTTTGAGTTATGGTGTTATTGGAGAATATTGAAAATGTCATGGGTTGCCAAAATAACCAACAGATCCATTTTGGAAGAAGTACAGCCAGAGTGCTCCTTAGAGTCCAAGATGGCCAAACTTTGTCTTTCATATTTTGGACATATTGTCAGGAGGGACCAGTTTCTGGAGAAGAATATCATGTTTGATAGGTGAAGGGTCAGAGAAAAAGAGGAAGACCCCCCAATGAGATGGATTGGCCAAGTGGCAGCATCGATGGACTCAATCAAGCTTGGCAACAGTAGTAAGGTTGGCCCAGGACCGGGCAGTGTTTCATTCTGCTGTACATAAAGTTGCTATGAGTCGGTACCGACTCGATGGCACCTAACAACAACAGCAAATAGAAAGTGCTGTGTTGGGAGTGGGGATGGTTGGTGTCTTTTTAATTGTTTTTTATTTTTTGAGCGGTACAGCATAAAAATTGGGAATCTGAATGAGGATCAAAATTACAGTGACTTTAAAAGCTTTTGTTGTTACTGGACCTGACTTTCATGAATTCCCTCATGTGCTTGTTGCTGTTGTTGTTAAGTGCTGGCTGGTGAATTTAAACCATAGACCTTGCAGTTCAAACTGACCGTGCAGTCAAGTGCATTATCCCACTGTGTCACACACCAGGGCTCCTTTTTGAATAGGAATCTCCAGAGATGGACATTACTTGAACCACCAGCTTAGCTTATTGCCAGTACTTCATTACTTGTCCTCCAGCACCACACCAGTGGAAAAACCTTCCAAAGAAAACATAACTCTTATATTTCCTCATCAAAAAATATAGGAGAGAGTGTGAACACAGTCCCCCTACTACCACAAATTATGCAGTATCAGCACATCCAGATGTCATAGATAAGCCTTGCCCTGGGGAAACCACCCTCATGATCATGGTATCTCCCCTGACAGGTAAGTGCATTGTTATTGTTGTTAAGTGCCTTCAATTGGGTTCCAACTCATAGCAAATTAATATAGGGTTTCTGAAGAGCAGCTGGTAGAGTTGAACCCTATCTCCTTTTTAAAAAAATGTTTTATTGTGAATTACATAATAGTTTATATGGGAGAACATTAGCTTTACATTCATCCTATCGTATATCATTTCATTGCCATGGTTACAATCTCCTCAGTGCATCATCGACCAGCCAAAGGTTATACCCTGCAAGCCTGCTCCCTGGTTGTCAGCACACAGCCCCTCTCCCTTTCTGGGTCTAAAGTCCCCAGCTGCTCCATCTCGCCATGTCATCATCTCTGCCTCTATCTCTGGCATCACTGTTTCTCTGGGTAGGGTCCCGCTCTACACTCTTCTCCCTTGATGGTCCCAAGGATCTCTGCTCCTGTACTGCAAAGTCATTCACTCTCCTCCTTTTGATACAAAATGTCTACCTTTACATTTCTAACCCTCACAGTCAGTCCTGAAAACAATTATTCACCATTATGCCACATGAGTGCTATCCCCATCTCTTTTCATCAGCCCCACCCAGACAGATTGGATACTACTCAGTGGAGATTCTACCTTCCTCCACCCCCTCTGGATCTAGGCTACCTCTTGAAAGCTTGTAAGCTAATCACTTCTTGCCTTTGTAGCCCTACCATTCTGGGTTAGTCAATGTCTAAGTTGCCCATCCCTATATATCTTGTGTATCGAGGGTGTGGGAATGATCTTCGCTGTAAAGATTTGTTCCCTCTTTTGACCTACTGCATCCATAGGGGTAGGTCAACTTCAACAACAAATTGTATCAGATTATTCTTTTTTGCCCTCTTCTTTCTTCTTCTAGTTGAGTTCTGATCATCCAGCCATTGAAGCCAGGTCAAGTGGGTATTATCTGCAAGTGTGGTGTTCTTGTGCATATGCCCTCTCTTCTTATCAGCTGGACACTTCACTCTCTGCTCTAGTCCTCTGTGGCTGTATCACTGACTCTGGGCCCAAGAGTCCCCAGGTCTTGCCATACTCCTGGCCAACCAGGTTTCCACCTGGGTTGAACCCTATCTTGTGGTTCAATCCGACCTTGTGATCCAGTATTTATGCTAACCGTGCCACACCAGGACTTCAGGTAAGTGCCTATTTTTTATGTTTCAGCATAGGGGCTAAATTCATAAATTCTCATTTTGTTAGAAACTATGAGATATAATGGTATTTAGCCAGCTGCTTTGCTCCAGAAGTGGGACAATTGGGGGTAAAGAACCTCAACATATCCTCCTATTATTTGCATTGCTTTGGAAAAACCTCAGTAGCTTGTAATCGAGGTTCTTCCATTTTTTATCAGAGGGAGTTCTTATTTTTAATGGATGTGGCACTGTGGGTAAATGTGCTGTACTACAAAGTCAGTTTGAACCGCAAGGTCGGTGGTTCAAGCTCACCAGCTGCTCCTCGGCAGCCCTATAAAGGGTCGCTTTGGGTCATAACCGACTTGATGGCATTTAACAACAACAATAAGAAATATGTGCATGGTGGCACTGTAAGATAACAATAAGAAATATATGCTTGGACTTGGAGCCACACTGGACTTGGAGCCACAGGGTCAGTGGCTTGAGCTCACGAGGAGCTTGACAGAGAAAGGTGAGACTTTCTGTTCCTGAAAAGATTTACAGCCTTGGAACCCTATATAGGGTAGCTGTAAGTCAGAATCTATTCCATGACACTAAGTATGGTTTTAGATTTTAAGGATATAAAGAGATAATTTGTTTTCTACATTTATCTCTAATGAATGTAATAGCCTAGAGATGCATAGTATTTATATAGTACCTTATTCTTTCTGATACTTCAAATTCAGAAACAACCCACTAGTTTTTATAGCAATGTGATTTTTTTTGCACAAGATTAATAGGAATTTGCTTTTTTACCAGCATAGAGTTGAGTAATTTGGCTAAATAACCAAAGTCATATCAGATGTGATGGTTCATTTTATATACGTAGGTAAAGAGTTACAGCATTGGAAACTCCATACAGGGTATCTGTGAGTAGAGATCGATTCAAGGACACTCAACAGCAATAACAAAATATATGTAGTGGGGAGAGCAGCAGCTCTGCAGCATAAACACTAGATTGTAACCCACAAGATCAGTGCGTCAAATCCATCAGCTGCTCCAAGGGAGGAAGATGAGACTGTCTGTTCTCATAAAGGTTTATAGCCTCAGAAATCCTATCCAGGGTTGATATGAGTCAGAAGTGATTCAACAGCACTTAAAAACATCAATATATTGTCAAATTCTCACTTCCCATGACAGAATTCTGGTTCAATTTCCAATCAATACAGTCATGTACAGCCTTTGGTCATCTGTCAATGGAGGCTTGCATGTTGCTATGAAGCTAAACAGTTTTCAGAGGAGCTTCCAGGCTAAGTAAGACTAGGAAGAAAAAAACTGATATTCCACTTTTAGAAATACAATAGAAATATTGTGGATCAAAAAGGAACGTTATCTGATATACAAGTTTTGTTTCATTGGGCATGGGGTTGCCATGAGTTGGCAACAATAGGACAATAGCTAAAAAACAAAGACATATAAGTGACTATTAAATTGTTGTTTTTGTTGATTGGTGCTGTTGAGTTTATT
>NW_006408567.1:3398394-3412342 GCF_000296735.1 Chrysochloris asiatica
AGATAATCCTTCAATATTGATACTTGAGGCTAGATTTTTTTCCTTCAGTACTTTCAACTTAAGAAGTAGTGAGTATGTTATTCCTCTTTGTTTTTTTAACTCTAGGTCTTTGCACATTTCATTATAATTCTTGGATTTATCTTCTTTAGTTGCCCTTTGAAATTTTCTGTTCAGTTCTTTTACTTCTTCATTTCTTCCATTTACTTTAAAATCTGGATAACAAGTTTCAGAGTCTCTTCTGACATCCACTTTGGTCTATTCCTTATTCCTGTTCTTCATAATGACATTTTGCTTTCTTCTGTATGATGTTCTTTATGTCATCCCACAACTATTGTGGTTTTTGCTCATTAGTGTCTAACATACCAAATATTTTTTTGTGATGATCTCTAAATTCAGATTTGATATGCTCAAGGTCAAATTTTGACCCTTATGGGCTTGTTTTAATTTTTTCAGGCTGAGACTGAATTTGCATGTAAGCAATTGATAGTCTTTTCTACAGTCTACCCCTGCCTTATTTTGGATGATGAATGGAGCTTTTCTACACTCTTTGCCAATAGATATAGTCAATTTGATTTCTGTGTATTCCTTCTGGTGAGACCCATGTCTGTAGTCATCTATTATGTTGTTTAAAAAGATATTTCAGTGAATAAGTCATTGATCTTGCAAAATTCTAGCATGTGATCTGCAGCGTCATTTCTGTCTCCAAGATCATATTTTCTAATGGCTGATCCTTCCAACTTCTGCATTCCAATCACCAGTAATTATCAGTGTATATTGATTTCATGTTTGATGAATTTCAGACTGAAAAAGTTGATTGAATTTTTCAATTTCTTCAAAGCTTACTTTAGTGGTTGTTTTGTACATTTGAATAATAACTGTTTTAACTGGCTTTCCTTGTAAGCCTGTGGATAGTATCCTATCATCAACAGTGATATGTTCTTTTTGATGATGAATGTGATGCCATTCCTCTTCTATTTGTCATTCTTGGCATACTGAACCATGTGATTGCCAAGTTCATAATGGCCAATACCAGCCCATTTTTGCATATACTAATGCCTAGGATATCATCTTTATGCTTTCCATTTCATCTGTCACAATTTCCAAATTTTGTAGATTCATTCTTTGTATATTTCATGCTCTGATGATTAATGGATTTTATACCTGTTTATCTTCATTTTGAGTTGTGCCCCAACAGCATATGAAGGTCCCAACAACTTTATTCCATTCATGTCATCACGGTCAACTCTATTTTGAAGAGACAGCTCTTTACCAGTCACATTGAGTGCCTTCTAACCTGAAGGACTCATCTTCCTTCAATATATCTGGCAATAGTCTGGTGCTATTTAGCATGTTTCAATATCCAATATTACAGCGCTCTCTGACAGTGTTCCACTTCTGTTCATAATCTTTTCAGTGGATAAACATTCAAAAGTAGTCTGCCTCTTCTTCCTTGCCTGTCTTATTGTGGAAACTCAGCTGAAACTGTACACCATGGTTGTACACTGCTAGTATTTTAAATACCAATGGCATAGCTTCCAGCATCATAGCAACACACAAGCCACTACAGTGCGGCAAACTGACAGGAGTTTTGGAGTCCTGGTGTAATGCTGTGGGTTAATGTGCCAGCTTGCAAAGCCATTTGAACTGCAAGGTCGGCGATTCATTCTCACCAGTGGCTCCTTGGAAATCCTATACAGGGTTGCTATGGGTCAGAACAAACTTGACGGCACTTAACAACATATTAGAGTTGGGAATTAGGCCTTGGTGTCAGAATAAAAAGCTGAAAAGAATTCATAGCTGTTGAGTTGATTCTCTTAGTGACCCTGTAGGACAGAGTATAGACTCTTCATAGGCTCTTCATAGGCTGAAATCTTTAAGGAAGCAGACTGTTTCATCCTTCTGTGTAGCAGATCATGGGTTTGAACCACCAACACGTTGATTAGTATTGGAATGATATACCATTGTGACAGCTGAGCTCCAGTGTTAGAGTGCTGGAGTTTAAATCCTGCTGTTGTGCTGTTGGATAAGCACTGAACTGCTAACCTCAAGATCAGTGGTTCAAACCCACCAGCCACTCCTTGGAAACCCTATACAGGCTCACTATGAGTCGGAATCAACTCAACAACACTTAACAACAATAACAATTCTGTTTAGTAGCTGGATTATACTGTGTGAGATGGTTATTTACTCTGTGATTCAGTTTCTTTATCTGTATAAAGTGAACAATACTAGATCCTTTTCATAGTCTATTACAGTGAGAAATTTAGGAGAAAATTCATTTGCAAATGAATTATATAGCCATAAAATATGTTACTGACATTCTCGTTGTTCCTGACAATATCCATTGTTTTTTTGGTGTGTGTGAGTGTGTGTACTGTTGCTGTTTGTTAAGTGCCATTGAGTTGGTTGCAACTCATAGTGACTCTGTCTAGCATTTCCAAGGAGCAGATGGTGAGGTTGAACCACTGACCTCGAAGTTCAAGCAGACCTTGCAGTCCAGAGTATGAACCCACAGTGCCACACCAGGAGAGAAAGAGAGAGGAGTTGAAGTCATTTTCCTTTTAGGAATAGGAAACCAACAAACAGAAGTTAATGTATTAGAGACTGCAGCTTTAATTGCAACTAGAATGGTAGGTACGAATCGGGCTGCGAACCTCAAGGTCAGCAGTTCGAAACTACCAGCTGTTCCGCAGGAGAAAGATGAGGCTTTCTGCTCCCGTAAAGATTTACAGCCTCGGAAACCCTGTACAGGGTCACTATGACTCCACGGCACATAACAACAACAACAACAACAATGGTAGGTAGCACCCTGGCTTTAAAGGAAGGGGGACTTGCTGGTTTATTTTGGTTTTGCAGAAATTCATCCTTCTTCTTCACTTCTGCAGTAGGTGTCTGTGGCGTATTGCCCTGAAACCTCCTTTCCTTTCCTTCTCTGGCCTGTCTTTGCTTTCCATTACCTTCCCCTTTGACTTGTTTCTCTTTATAATTGCTGACTGCATGGCCCCTCCTCTAGATTAACCCTGAATATTTTGTTCCTTGGTGCTAGTGTGAGCCTGGATAGCCATTTCTTCTCTCTTTATACCTTCATCCTTATATTACAAATGTTTCTCTGTAGGGGTAGGAGCAGCTTGTCAAATTCTTTTTGTGTTGTACCTAAAAGAAACAGGTTCAGATAAAAGGGTCCAGGAATGAAGAGTGTTTTTAGTGTTGTTGTTGTTGTTTTTCCTTTGTTAAGCTACAGGAAAAGTTTTGTGCTAGAATTTGAGTTGAACTCACAATATCAAAAGAATCCAGGCAAAGTTATCTTTACTAGTGGCAAATGCAGCAATACACTTTTTGAATATCATATTGAGTTTTCATTAGCATTAATGCATTCATTTCTTCCATTCATTGGTACATGTAGGATAAATACTGTTATGGATTGAATTGTGTCTCTTGAAAATATGTTTTGTTTCACTAACTCATGTACCCATGGATGTAATCCTGTATGAGATTAGGGTTTTCTTTGTTACATCAATGAAACCATATCAGTGTAGGGTGTATTTTAAACCTACTCACTTTTGAGAAACAAAAGAGCAGATTAGGCACAGAAGCAAGCAAATATGAATGGGGGAGAGATAGGTCCCACATGGGGATCTCTAGGAAACACCAAGAACACTAAAGAAGCTGAGAAAAGGATTTCCATCCCTCACCCATCCTCCTAGTGGACAGGGATAGATAGCCTTCATGCTTTGATCTCTGACTTCCGGCCTACAGACTATGAGAATATATATTTCTGTTCACTAAGGGCATCCACTTGTGGTATTTTTGTTACAGGAGTATTAACATATTAAGACTCATGCATTCAAGGATTTATGACAAATGATTTATTAGATGCTCTGACCTAGCTAATAATAGAATACAAATCTTACACTTGGTATAGGTTTCTCCCTTTAATATATTAGGCTCCTTATCCAAAGACACTAAAAATGTTCTGTGACACTGTGTAACACTCTTTCAAATTATGCATGGCAGTAAAAAGGATGTGAATAATATTATCGCCATTTTATAACTGTAAAACTTCTCATTTTAAGTAGAGATCAGCTATAGTTTAAAGGAAAGCTATGATTTGAAGTTCTTTTTAAAAATATATTTTTTTTCAGTAATATGTAAGAATACCCAGGGAGGAGATTACAGAGAAATAATGGAATTATTATTTTTTTTATGGCATGGTCAAATTATTACCATAATTGTATGAAGGCATCTGAATGGATTTTTTTTTTTTAACAACAATGAAAAAAGTTATGAATTTACATCTTTAAAATTTGTGCAAAAGTGCAAACTGTTCAACAAATTTTAGACTTGCCTAGAGTCAGGGAACTGTTTTAGAAATAGGGACCATCCACTGCTGGCTAATGGATTCTGACTCACTGGGATCATACAAAACAGATTAGAGCTTCTCTACAGGGTTTCTGAGACTATAAATCTTTACAAAAGCAAATAGAGTGATTTGAGGATTTGAACCTCTGATCTTGCAATTAATAGGCCAGTGTGCCACCAGTGGTCCTTTGAAATAGGGACCAAAGAATCTTATTCATAGATTTGCAAGCATTAAGTCTTTGGAAAGCCCTTTTACCTATCTGGACAAGTGTTTTGCTTCTTCACAGGATTATTTATAATCTTTTAAAATTAGATATGGTTTGAATCATTTCTCATTAGTTATATGAAGACAGGAGCAGGGAGATTCTTGGAGTAGTTATGTGTGTGTGCACCATATTTGTGTGAGATTCTTACATTCTAAAACTGAAAGTTTAGGCAGCATTAACTGCCCAAACTGTCCAGTATTATCAATTTCTGGCCTTCATTTGGAATTCTTAGGTCAAGTTTAAGGCACCAATCCTTGGAAATTTTAAAAAAGTGAATCAGAAATGTGAGAGTTGGTCACCACATTAGCTTCCAGACTAATGGTTATATTGAATTGTGAAGTGAATGTAACACCTGATTTTCATCTCCTGGGTCTGTGCCATAAATTTTAGGGTGAAGAAAATGTAGATATTCGAGTAAAACTTTCTGCAAGTGTGATTATCCACTCTTATCTCTACCATGACCCTATAGCCACTCCTTGCCCAACTCATTTCCTACACTGTTCATGCTTAATCTAGTTCCCTACAACCCTTTTTCTCCTTCCCTCTGACTACAGAAATGGACTCCACTGACTCACTTCTCCTGACTCCTTTTTTTTTTTTCCCTTAGAAATCTATGTTTATTTTCCATCAACCTTATTTCCATTTTCTAAGAGAATTAAAGAACAGCTTAAGACCACTCAGTGTTTGCTCCTACCCACTCAGTGGCCTGAGCAGTGGGAGCTGCGGACCAGTCTTCAGTTGCAGGTTGAGCGCTCCAGTCTTCAGTAGGGAACTGCTGAATGGGCACAGAGGGCACCTGACGCCTTCAGACCAGTCTGCGACCTCCGGCTGGGCAGCAGTGAATTCAGGAGCAGGCGCAGTCCATTCGCCCTGAAATTCTTCCTTGGTCACAGCCTTTTCAGCAGAGGCCTGCTCTTCCTTTTCAATCTCTCGAAATCTTTGTAGAAATAGAGGGCAGGCCTGACTTCTCACGGGTGCTTCCTGGAGATGGTGCCACGCATGCGCAGAATTTACCGATCCAGCATCCACCACATCAGACCCACTGAATAAGCTCCCTTGTTACATGGGATGGCAGTGTCTACGGAGTGCAGAGGAGAATCTATGTTGCACAGAGCAATGGTGGGCAAATTAACATAAGATACTTCTGTGAGAGGTTGGTGGTCAGCCCTGGGAACAGTAACCACCAGAGGCCGTGGTTCCCGGAAGGCTGCCTGGATCTGATTCGTGAAGGTTCTTGGAGTGAAGTGCCCAGCAACAGGAGTGGCTCTAGTGGCAGCAGCAAACTTCAGCACAGCTCTCTGGCGGGTATTCCTGGAGGATATGGCACTGACATCAGCTGGGTTTTCAATGGCCACAATGGTCTGAGCTGCCAACAGAAGCTTCTCCCAGGTCCTCTTCAGATTTATGATATAGATGCCATCACTTTTCCTTTTGTAGATGTACTGTTCCATGTGGAAGTCAAGGTTGGTGCCACCTAAGTGGATTCCTGCTGCTAGGAATTTGAGGACATCCTCCTCCTTCATTTGCAGGACATCAAGGGCTCCGGACATTGTGAAAGTTTCCCCTTTAAGTTACGACAGGAACCCAGAACAACGTCGTATGGACCCTTTTCCAGGTAGCGCGGAAAGGCTCTCCTGACTCCTTTTAATGTCATGTTTTCTTCATCTCTTTGCCATTTTTGACTCTCTAGTTCTGCCTTGTAGTCTTTGCTCCACACCTGGGGTCTGGAAGATCTATGCACTCACATCTACTATATTTTAGCTTCTGTGTACACTTGAATGCATGCCTTATAACCCCTTGTTTTCTTATGCTGTTGTTACATGACATTGATTCTATCTCTAACTCATGGCAATCACATGTACAACAGAAGGAAACACTGTCTGATCTGTGCCAGTCCCATGATCAAATGTGAATTAAATTTATGCCAGCAACTGGATTCTCTGGTACTGAGTTTAGGAAGTAGATGATCTGGCCTTTCTTGCTAGCTTCCTCTGACATATGGGAGAAGGTTCTTTATGAGGCATATTGACTTAGAATCAAACTTACTTCTGTACATGGAAGGTGAGAATTCTACCACTGAACCTGCAATGCTCTCAGAGGAGAAATGATATGGTAAGAAAAATAGGGCCAACTTGGCAGCTTTAACTTCTTAAATTGGGTCCTGGTGTGGAGCTGTGGGATAAAGCATTGGACTGTAAGGTGGGTTTGAACCACAAGGTTGGAGATTCAAACTCACTAGTTGCTCCTTGGAAACCCTATACAAGGTTGCTATTAGTTGGAATCAACTTGATGGCACTTAACAACTTAATAACCTTTAAAGCTATTAATTACAGCAGTCAGATATTTGAAAGAAAGAAAAGAAAGTTATTTTAGATTGTAGAAGTTTGTAGGACTTAGTACATAGGACTGGGATGGAAGGGGATGATACAATTGTTCTTGATCTGTCCTCAAGAAAAAAATTTTGAGATGATTGAAAAGTCTTCAATAGAGCTTAGATCCTTAGAAATACCTGAGAAGGAGTTCCTCACCTGCCATGTTTTGGGATCAAACTCCCTGAAATGATACTATTGGGGACTGACTTTCCCTCACTACATAGATAATTCCCTGGTTCTCCTAGAAATTCAGATGGTAGGGTGTCAGCTACTGCCAACTCCAACTTATGCTGACTCCATGTATCTCTGAGTAGAGCTGTACTCCAGAGCATTGCCAATGGTGTTTTGTTTTGTTTTAAAAGAATTAAATCACCAGGCCTTTCTTTTGAGATTCCTGTGGGTGGACTCAAACTGTCATCCTTTTGAGATGTCTAACATATTAACTGAGTCCTGGTGTGGCACTGTGGGTTAATGCACTGGACTGCAAAGTCATTTGAACTGCAAGATTGGTATTCAAACTCACCAACTACTCCTTGGAAACCTTATACAGAGTCATTATGGGTTAAAAACAACTCAGTAACACTTAACGACAACAACAACAACAACAACAACAACAACAACAACAGTATTTTAACTATTTCCATGACTCAGGGACTCCAAGAGGCTGTTGTTGTTAAGTGCCATTGAATTAAGTTAAGTTCTCAAAAATAGGGATCCTGTATAGGGTTTACAAGGAGTGGCTGGTGAGCTTGAACTACTGACCTTTCAGTTTAAATGACCTTGCAGTCCAGGACATTAACCCTCATTGCCACGCCAGGACTCCAAGAGGGTGTTGTACTATAAAAATAAGCTCTCATGAAATGATTTGCCTGCCCCTTCTCATACAGAAAATGACTCTGCCCTTGAAGTAAATTGACCCTGACCAGAGACTTTGCTGTCAACAGTGCACCTGTGAACTACATGTTGAGTCCTTGTGGTACCAGGTCACAACCACTGGTAGCGGATATAAATTTCTCTCAAGTTATAAATTCACATAAGCAAGAAATTATTTCATATTTTTCTTTTGCTTTAACAACTCACCTTAGCTTAAAGGATTTAAGGATTTGCTAGTAGAGCCTGTAACCTAAGGGAACTCATTTTCAGTTTAGCACTTAAACCAAAGTGTTTTGTTTCGTTTCTGGTTAACGTGTCCAGACCTATCTTCTCCTTTATTTTTTTTTTCAGGGCATCAGGGCTTTAGGTGAACTTTATAAAGAGCCCGGTTATTGTTGATAGTGGGAGCAGTGGGTTCATGATCATTCTCTGCCCTTTTTGCCTCCACTGGAGTGTAACACCCCACTAGGTCATGAACATAGCTCATGCCCGTGGTCTCCTTATTGTCTCCATGTCAGTTCCACACACTTTGCATCTTTTCTGCTTCAACTTTAACTCTTCAGTCTTTCCAATCTTTTCAAAAGGCTCTTGGTTGGGTGGGATCTGTGGATGTTTTCTTAGGAACATCCTGGAGTGACCAAAACTCTGTGAAGCTGTTTACAGACTCAGTGTCTAGAAATTGTTAGGCAGTCATTCAGGAGACAGTAGCTTTCTCTACAAGTCTTTTATCGCCTGAGCTACAATCTGAAACAATGGTATTTTCTCTTCATGATTTTTGCTGCACTTATATTTCTCTTTCTCAAATTGGAACTTGATTCAGTAATGCTCATTAAGCCTCTTCTCAGAGACCTTTTTAGGGCATCTAAATATTAACAACTTCTCTACAATTCTCTCTTTCTTTCTGATTGGCTAAAAACTGGTCTGGGATAGGAAAACATCATGGTTTATATTTCCCCAAACTTCTTCTTCTGAGTTTTGGTTCTGGCTAGCTAAAGATACATTTTCTGAATTAAAACAGTTAAGTAACTCAATAAATCTTGCAATTGACAGTCATGCATTCCAAATTTGTTACTTTGCTGACAAATTTGTAAAATCTACTTAAAACTCAAGTGATAAGAGTTTGACTCATATCCATTTTGGAAGCAGTGCAAATAGAAAACCCTGAAGCTTGATGGTGGGGGAAAAGCAATGAAAAATAAGACCATGCAGTCCTGTTCCGTTGTTGCTTTCTCTCTTTAATAGAAATACTAAAATTCCACTTACAGACAAGAGTCTTCCCCATGCACTGCATCCCATTTAGTTCTCTTCTCTGAACTGCAGTTGAGCAGGTAATCAGTTCCATAGCTTTTGAGTAGTTTCCTTGGTACATGATTTGGTTCCTTATTTTCTTTCTAGACTCATTAAGATCAGCAACAATCCCACTTCTATAACCTCCACTGTAATAACGATGATTTGCTTGTGACTGATTTTTTGGGCACCCTTTCACTCCTTTATGGTATGGTGCTTGGTTGGACTGTTTTCTCTATATGCAAGCACTTTTCCACCCTGAACTACTGGCAGGGTAAAATAATTTTATCTGATTGCAGTAAGAATTTAAAGTGTTCAAGATAGCCACACAGCCAGATTAAAAATATTTATGTCTAAAATTTATTTTGTACTGATTTCTATATTTTTATATCATTCCCACTTTCAACTTTGCTGATGATATTTGCTGTTCAATTGATTTTAACTCATGGCACCCCCACGTATTTAAGAAAACTCCATAGAGTTTTCAGGGATGTAAATATTCGGAACATGTAATCAGACCTTACTTTCATGGTGACTCTGGGTAGATTTGAACTGCCAATCTTTTGACTAGAAATCTAGTGTTCAGCCATTTGTACAACCTAGGAACTTCCTTAATTTTTACTGTTGTTGTTAAATGCAGTTGAGTAGGTTGTGACTCATACCAACATTATATCCAACAGAATGAAACACTGCCCTGTCCTATGTCGTGCTCACAATCATTGCTAAGCCTGAGCCCTTTACTGCTGTCACTGGGCCAATCTATCCCAGTGAGGGGGCTCCTCTTTTTTGCTGATCCTCTCCTTTTCCTAGCATGATGTCCTTCTCCAGGGACTGGTCTTTCCTGATATGTCTGAAGCATGAGAGTCTCACAATCTTGACTTCTAAGGAGCATTCTGGCTGTACTTCTTCTAATACAGATTTATTTGTTCTTCTATCAGACCATGGGACTTTCAATATTTGTACCCAACACCAAAATTCAAATGCATGAATTATTCCTTATTCATTGTCTAACATTCACATGCTTATTAAGCTATTGAAAATACCATGGCTTGAGTGCACCTTAGTCTTCAAACCTACATTTTTGCTCTTGAACACTTTAAAGATGTCTTGTGTAGAGGATATGCCTAATGTAATACATTTCACGACAAACTGACAGACGTGCTTGCTGTGGTTCTGGAAGCTATGCCACTGGTATTTTAAATACCAGCAGGGTCACCCATGGTGGACAGGCTTCAGATGAGCTTCCAGACAAAGACAGACTAGGAAGAAGGAGTGACAAACTACTTCTGAATATTTAATCACTGAAAACCTTATGGATAGCAGAGAAACACTTTCAGATATAGTGCCAGAAAATGAGTCCCGCAGGTTAGAAGGAACTCAAAATGCAACTGGGGAAGATTTGCCTCCTCAAAGTAGAGTTGACTGTGATGACGCAAATGTAGTAAAGCCTGTAGGAGTAAAGCCCTTGGGACCTTCATTTGCTGGTGGGACACAACTCAAAATGAAGAGAAACAGCTGTAAACATTCATAGAAAATCGGAACATGGAATGCACGAAGTGTGAATCAAGGAAAATTGGAAGTTGTCAAAATGAAATGGAAAACATAAACATTGATATCTTAGGCGTTAGTGAGGTGAAATGGACTGGTATTGGCCATTTTGAATCTGATGACCATATGGTTTACTATGCTGGGAATGACAAATTGAAGAGGAATGGTGTTGCATTCATTGTCAAAAAGAACATATCCAGATCAGTCATGAGGTACAACGCTGCCTGTGATAGGATAATATCCATGCGCCTACAGGGAAGCCTGAACGGACTCAAGAGAAGATGGAAGGAATACGCAGAGTCACTGTACCAAAAGGAAATTGTTGCTCAACCGTTTCAAGAGGCAACATGTGATCAAGAGCCAATGATACTGAAGGAAGAAGTCCAAGGTGCATTGAAGGAATTGGCAAAGAACAAGGCACTAGGAACTTATGGGATAAAAATTGAAATCTTTAAAGAAAGTGAGGCAGCACAGGAAGCACTCACTCATCTATGCCAAGAAATTTGGAAGATAACTATCTGGCCGACTGATTGGAAGATATCCATATTTGTGACCACTCCAAAGAAAGGTGACCCAATGAATTTGGAAATCATCAGGCAATATCTTTGATATCCCATGTGAGTAAAGTTTTACTAAAAGTAACACAGAAACAGCTACAAGCATACATTGACAGAAAACTTCCAGAGGTTCAAGCTGGATTCATAAGAGGCCATGGAACAAGGGATATCATTGCAGATGTCTGATGGATCTTGGCTGAAAGCATAGAATATCAGAAAGATGTTTACCTGTGCTTTATTGACTACGCAAAAGCTTTCAATTGTGTGGATCGATGACAAGCTATGAACAACATTGTGAAGTATGAGTATTCCGAAACACTTGATTGTGTTCATGGGGAATCTGTACCTGGACCAAGAGGTATTTGTTCGAACAGAACATGGGAGCACTGAATGGTTTAAAATTAAGAAAGGTGTGTGACAGGGTTGTATTCTTTCACCATACTTATTCAACCGATATGCTGAGTAAATAATTGAGGAGCTGGGTTATATGAAGAAAAATGTGGCATCTGGATTGGAGGAAGACTCATTAACAACATGCAATATGCAGATGATACAATCTTGCTTGCTGAAAGTGAGGAGGACTTAAAATATTTACTGATGAAGATCAAAGAGCACAGACTTCAGTATGGATTGCATCTCAATGTCAAGAAAACAAAAATCCTCACCACTGGACCAATAAACAACATTCTTATCAACGGAGAAAAAATTGAAGTTGTCAAGGACTTTATTCTTCTTGGATCAGCTATCAACACTCATGGAAGCAGCAATCAAGAAATCAAGTGATGTGTTGTTAGGCAAATTGGCTACACAAGACCTTTTTAAAGTGTTGAAGATCAAAGATGTCAGCTTGAAGACTAAGGTGTGCCTGACCCAAGCCATGGTATTTTCAGTAACTTCATATGCATTGAAAAGCTGGACAGTGAATAAGGAAGACAGTGGAAGAATTGATGCTTTTGAATTAAGGTGTTGGAGGAGAATAGTAAAAGTGCTATGGGCTGCCAAAAGAACAACAGATCTGTGTTGGAAGAAATACAGCCAGAGTGCTTCTTGGAGGTCAGGATGGCCAAACTTCGTCTCTCATACTTCAGACGTATTGTCAGGAGCGAGTGGTCACTGGAGAAGGATATTATGTTTGGTAGGTTGGAGGGCCCGAGAAAAAGAGGAAGACCCCCAGTGAGATGGATTGGCAAAGTGGCAGCCTCAATGGGCTCAAGCGTGGCAACAGTAGTGAGGTTGGCCCAGGATCGGGCAGTATTTTGTTCTGCTGTGCATAAAGTTGCTATGAGTTGGTACTGACTCGATGGCACCTAACAACATTTACAATAGATTGTATGGATTCTTGACTGCTGCTTCCATGAGTGTTCTATAGATTCAAGGCAAATGATGACTTTAACAACTTCAATCTTTTCTCCATTTATCATAAAGTTATTTAGTGGCCCAGCGGTGATAATTTTTGTTTTCTTTACATTGGTATGCAACTCATACTAAAGGCTGTGGTTTCGATCTTTATCTGTAAGTATTTTAAGTCTTCTTTACTTTCAGGATGCAATATTGCATCATCTTCATATTACAGCTTGCCAATGAGTCTTCCTCCAATCCTGATGTGACATTTGTTTTCATATAACCAAACTTCTAGGATTATTTGCTCAGTTTATAGAATGGGTAACTATGGTGAAATAATACAACGCTGGCACACAACTTTCCTGAATTTAAAATCACTTAATGTTCCCTTGTTCTGTTCGAATGACTACCTCATAGTCTATGTACAAGTTCCTCATGAGCACAATTAACTGTTCTGAAATACTCATTCTGTGCAATGTTGTCCATAGCTTGTCACGATACATACAGTTGAATATATTTGTATATTCAATAAAGCACAGGTAAACATCTTTATTGAATTCTCTGCTTTCATTCAATATCCATTTGATGTCAGCAGTGATATCCCTTGTTCTATATTGTCATCTAAATCTGGTTTGAGCCTCTGGCAGTGCCCTGTCAATGTAATGTTGCAGCTGTTTTTGAAATATCTTTAGCAAGATTTTACTTGCATGTGATGTTAATGATATTGTTCAATGATTTTGTATTCCATTGCATAATCTCTTTTGAATGATCTCAAATATGGATCTCTTCCAACCAGATAGCCAGGTAGCTGTCTTCGAAATTTCTTGGCATAGATGAGTGAGTGCCTCAAGTGCTGCATCAGTTTGTGGAAAGATTTCAATTTATGTTCCATTAATTCCAGGGAACTTGTTCTTTGCCATTACCTTCAATGCACCTTGGACTTGTTCCTTCAGTAACATTGGATCTTGATCATATGCCGTCTCTGATAATGGTTGAACATCATCCATTTCTTTTGCGTAAAGTGACTGTGTATTCCTTCCATCTTTTGATTTTCTATCTCCAGGTCTTTGCATATTTTGTTATAATACTTGAGCTTGTCTTTTCAAGCTGTTCTTTGAAATTTTCAGTTTAGCTCTTTTACCTCCTCATTTCTTCCATTTTCTTTAACATTAGGCTATAGAACAAGTTTAGAGTTTTTCTGACATCCAGTTTAGACTTCTCCTTCGTACTTTTCTTCTTACTGACCTTTTGCTTTCTTCCTGTATTATGTTTTTAATATTATCTTACAACTCTTCTGGTCTTCGGTCACTCATGTCTAAGGTATCAAATCTGTTCTTGAGATGAT
>NW_006408567.1:3413272-3418724 GCF_000296735.1 Chrysochloris asiatica
CATTGGCTAAACATTCAGAAGTAGTCTGCCTTTCTGTTCTCCTAGTCTTTCTTCGTCTGGAAGCTCAGCTGAAACATGTTCATCAAATGTGTATCCTGCTGATTTTTAAAATAGTGGTGACATAACTTACAACATCATAGCAACATGCAAGTTACCACAGTGTCACAAACTGACAGACAAGTAATGGAATTTTACTCTTGACTTTGAAAATCATCATGGTTTGAAGAAAGATTGAATACAGCTTTCTCATTGCACAGATGAGGAACCTGAGGATGAAGGTGGTAATGTGACTTATCCAAAGACACATAGCCATTTAATGGCAGCATGAAAACCTCAATTCTTGAATTATGATTCCATAGTCACCATTGCACCATGCCACAGTATATGTTTCTTTGGTTGGTTTGTAAGACAGTATCAAGTTGTCTCTTGCAAAAGTTAATTATGAAAGAATGTTAATTGCTTTTTGTATTCTTTGATAATTAATGAATGTTTGGGTTTTCTGGCAAAGGAAAAACTCTTTGCAAAATTGCCAATGCATCCTGATTAAGAGTACTCTCCAAATCGCTTGTTGAAAAAATAGATCAGGCTACAGAGCAAATGGAACTACACATACATGGAAGCATTTTTAAAATGCACCAAATGGTTTTCAGGAAAGAGAAATGCCACCCTAAGCCAGGTTATCTGTGGAGAGTAGTTCCTCAATTGCTGTTGTTGGAAAAGACTAAGTGATGGACAACTTACTTTTTTGTAGTTGACAAATCTGTAGAATTCAATATTTGAAGTATGAATGCACTATTCAATTGAAAAGACAATTCTGGTCAAGCTAAATCATCTTGTTTAGTTGAATTGGGAGACTATATATAGTATCTTCATTACATTATTCATGTCTTACGCATTATTGTTGGGTGTATACTGTGACACAGATACACATGTTGCACACTTTGATTAATTAACTGTATTTAGTTTGACAATTCTGAATTACATATTTTGTTGGCTGTGAACCCACATAGCACATTTGTGATGTTGGTTTTCTCTCACAGTAATGCCCTTATCTTTGCAGACAGCATTTCTTCGAAAATCTACAGAATAATCTCATTTTCCATGATATCAGTCCCTTCAGAGAGAATTTTGAAAGTAAAATTATTTTAATGTGCTTGTGCATCTGGACATAAAATTCCATAACTGTGAGAAGCATAATGAGATAGTTCCTAAAGGGAAGTTAAAACTGCAACATCAAGCAGAAATTTTTCATTATCTTTTAGAGTTAATTAATAATGCCATTTGGCAGAGTTAGATGTGCAGAAGAGAATACAATAAGTAAGAATGCTTTTCTTTTCTTTTGCTTTTCAAGGCTCTTTGGGATACTTTTAATTTACTCAGTAGGATGTAGAACTTATTAGTTTAAGGGTCATGTGCTTGGAAACTAATTTGGAGTCATTGGATCACTGTTTTGCCATAGGTGGCTCATACAAAATACAAAATAATGCTAGTCAAATTCAGTAAGGTATTTGGAAATGCATTTTGTTGGCTAAGTTTCTAATGGAGTCCTGGTGTGGCACTGTAAGATAAGTCTTGCACTATTAACCAAAAGGTTGGTAGTTCAAACCCACCAGCCACCTTTGGAAACCCTATATAGGGTGGATAAGTCAGAACCGACTTGAGAGTACATAACAACAACAACAGCAGGTTTATAATGATATGATCCAGCTTATTTTCCTAAGGGCAACAACAACAGGTTTATAATGATGTGATCCAGCTTATTTTCTTAAGAGCAAGATCCTTACTAACAAGGTACTCCTTAGGTAGTTCCAATTTTCAATGTGTAGGGGGAGACTCTAATAAAATAATTCAGTTATCAATGTAGTCTAAAACAAAATAGAATATAAAGGTTATTTTTCCTTGACTGAATTTGCTTAGTAGGCTTGTTTGAAACAAATTGTTGTTGTTGTTGTTGTTACGTGCTGTCAAGTCGGTTCCAACTAATCGTGACCCTGTATTGGGTTTCTAAGGAGTGGCTGGTGAGTTTGAACCGCTGACTTTGCAGTTCAAACTGACTTTTCAATATAGTGCATTAGCCCACAGTGCCACACCAGGACTCCTTAACACAAATTAGACACCAATAAGTGATTCATAGTTGAGGATGTACCTGTTCAAAATTTTAGTAAAGCCAGCCTGATTCCTTCTTAACCTTAAATATTGCTCAGAGTACTTGATAGATTCCCTTATAGGTTTAATGAAAACTCTTTAAGGATAATTTTAATGAAAACTCATGTTGACCCTCTACTTAACAATAAACACAATATATTTAGGATGATTTTAATAGCACATGTATGAAAAGCTCTTTTCAAAAGTCAATTATATTGAATACAATTTTGATAACAACTCATGTATACCATCTGCCTTACAATAAAATCACTGTATTTAGGATTATTATAAATAATAATAATATGTATTAAAATAAAAATTTTAAATCCTATTATAGTGAAGATACTTTTAATAAAAACTCATGAATATTGCTTAATTTTGGAGAAAATTACAATATTCAAGCTAAATTTTTAATGAAAATGAATGCTTACAACACATTTTAAGGATTCACTTTTAGACTGCATTAAGAATGAAGATTTCTGTTTTCTATCTACTGAGTCTGTCAGGTTGTCATACAATGGTGGCTTGCATGTTGCTGTGATGCTGGGAGCCATACAACTGGTATTTGAAATACCAGGAGGGTCACCCATGGTGTGGAGATTTCAGCTGTGCTTCCAGACTAACACAGGAAAGGAAGAAGGAGAGGCAGACTACTTCTGAATGTTTAGCCTCTGAAAACCTTATAAATAACAGTGGAACACTGTCAGATATAGTCCCAGAAGATGAGCCTCTGAGGTTACAAAACACTCAATATACAACTGGGAAAGAGTTGCCATCTCAAAGTAGAGTTGGCTATAATGACATGAGTGTAGCAAAACTTTCAGGACTTTCATTTGCTTGTGGGGCACAACTCAAAATGAAGAAAAATAGCTCCAAATAGTCATTAATAATCGAAATGCAGAATGTTTGAATCTAGGAATTGGAAGTTGTCAAAATGAAATGGAATGCATAGATTGACATTCTAGGCATTAGTGAGCAGGGCAGATATGGATTGATATTGGCTATTTGGAATGAGAAAATCATATCATTTACTATGCTGGGAATGACAAACTGCAGAGGAATGGCAGCACATTCATCATCAAAAAGAACTTTTCAAGATATATATTGAAGTATAGTGTTGTCTGTGATAGGACAATATTCATATGCCTACAAAGAAGACTAGTTAATATCACTATCTTTGAAATTTATGAAAAACCACTAAAGACAGTGATGATGAAATTGGAAGATTTCTGCTAACTTTATCAGTTTGAAATTGACCAAGTATGCTATCAAGATGCATTAACAGGAAGGTAAGAGGCGGGGCTTGATGGTGGATGGGGAGAAGTACATTGAGGGTCTCTGTCAGCAATAACACATATTACTGGATGAAGCAGGTTTAGGGTACAGTCCCAGAACTCTGAACCACATATAAAGGAATATTTAGAAAGTTTGAAGGCTTACAGCCAGTGGAATTTGTAGTGGAAGTAAGAAATCTAATGCTTTTGGATCCACTGGTGTCAGCAGCTCCCAGAGCAGCCACCTTGGGTGAGGAGTCGGGGAAGGATCAGAGCTGACAAGGATGCCTGATGCCTGACTGATCCTCAGAGATAAAGGTGTGGACATTCTTGTATGTTGTTATTGTTCATTGGTCTCTCTCTGTCATCTAAGTATTAAGGTCAAAACTAACCACTGAATATGCCTGAGAAACAGATGACCATCTCTGGACATGTCCAGAAACAAGAAAAAGTGACTGAGACAAATAAGCTGGAGGTAGACCTAGACTTCATATTGGAAGGAGGGCAGTCTTTGGAAACCCCTGAGACAAAATTAAGAAAAATGATAATGAAATGTATCAAAACACTTCACAAAGGAGTTGAGGAAAATAAGGAAGTCAGGAAAGTGCTACAGGAACAATAAAAAAAGATAGATACAGTATTCAAAACAATTCAAAACCTACAGAAAGAGGTCCAAATAATTAATAATAGAATAGCAGAAATGGACAATACACTGAAAGAACAAAGGAGTACAATTGAAGATATGGAAGCCAGAACTAGTGAGCTCTCTCAATACTCCTAAGATAGAAGCACAAACAGAAAATAGGATAAAAAAAAAAATCTGAAGGTCTAAGATTCATGTTGGACAACATGAGAAGGAATAATTTAAGAATTATTGGCATTCCAGAACAGGAGGAATCACACAAGTCCACAGAGGAGATAGTTGAATTGCTGCTGGAAGAAAATTCCCTAACATTCTGAAAAGCAAAAAGATAAATATTCAAGAAATTCAATGAACCCCAGGAAGGATAGACCCCCCCAAAAGAAAATCACCAAGACATATAATAATCAAGCTCTCCAAAATCAAAGATAAGGAGAGAATCCTAAAAGCAGCAAGGTAAAAGAGAAGTGTTATATACAAAGGCAAGCAAATAAGATGAAGCTCGGATCTCTCAGCAGAAACCACGTAGGCAAGAAGGCAATGGGGAGATACATATAAAACCCTGAAAGAAAAAAAAATAACTGCCAAGCAAGAATTCTCTACCCAGCAAAGCTGTCAATCAAATACGATGGTGTCATCAAAACATGTCAGGATAAACAGAAGCTAAGGACTTTTGCCAATGTCAACTCTGTACTTCAAAATATCCTAAAGGGTGTTCTGTGAACTAAGAACAAACAAGAACAGACAACAACCAGAGATTGATATATGTGGCAGCACCACCTGGAACTCAATTGACAAATGCAAGAGTCGAGACTAGAACAAAACTATAAGAGCAAATTCAGAGGTACTGGGAGGTCAGTCTATGATCAAAACAATTACAATATGAAAGAAGGTAAATACATAGGAACAGAGATCTAGGTGGTAGGAAGGTCAGATAGATTACAGGATAAAATAGATTGTCTTAAATGGAGGGAAAAGTTAATGGGACATCAGGTAACTTAAAAAACAAACAAACAAACAAAAAAACACTTCAAAACATACCAAGAAAATGATAATCCAAAGAAGAACAAGGAAAGAAGATGAAAAAAAGAGTAATCTGCTACAATTTGATGAATTTTACCTATACTTACGGTTGTTAGTAGCTCAAAAGAGGGAACAAATCTTTACAGCAAGGATAATTCTCACCCCCTCTGTACACAAGGATGACAAGGATAGGCAACTTAGGCATTGGCTACCTAAAATGGGAGAGGGGGTGCTACAAAGGCCCAAAGTGACTGGCTTACAAACTTTCAAGAAGGTACCTAGTTTCAGTGGGTGTGGGGGAAAGGCAGAATCTATGAAAGGAGATTGGGATACAACTCTTGTGATACAATAGTGAATCATTGCTATTAGG
>NW_006408567.1:3419854-3440203 GCF_000296735.1 Chrysochloris asiatica
AAGGATTAGTAGTTGGGAAATATGGATTTGGCGATAGAAATGATGCTGAAGATCCCATGATAGAATTTTGCAAGATCAATGACTAATTCATTGCAAATATGTTTTTGAACACATGGACCTCCCCAGAGAGATTACACAGCAATCAAACTGACTACATCTTTCTGAAGAGGCAGTAAAAAAGTTCAAACTCATCAGTCAAAACAAGTCCTGGGGCACACTGTGGAATGGATCATAATTGCTTATATGCAAGTTATGACTGAAGGTGAAAGAAATGAACAAAAGTCCATGAGAATCTAAATATAACCTTGAATATATCTCAACTGAATTTGAAATCCATCTCAAGCACAGATTTGATGCATTAGTCAGTAATGATTGAAGACCAGAAGAATTGTGTAATGACTTCAAGATCATACAGGAACGCAGCCAAAAATATCATTAAAAAGACAGGAAAGAAAGAAAAGACCAAACTGGTTGTCAGAAGAGACTCTGAAACTTGCTCTTGAGCACAGAGAAGCTAAAATGAATGGAAGAAATAAAGAAGATAGTTGAGAAGAAAATTTCAAAGGCTAGTTCAACAAGACAAAGTGAAGTATTATAATGAAATGTACAAAAATCTAGAGTTAGAAAACTAAGAGAAGAACATACTCATCATTTCTTAAGCTGAAATAACTGAAAAATAAATTCAAGTATTAGGTTGAAATATTGAAGGATTCTATAGACTGAAGATAATTCAAAAATGGTTAAACAGTACTTCAAAAGGAAACTACCAAAAATTCAAGACAGATTCAAAGGAGGACTTGGAATTAGGTATGCCATTACTGACATCATATGAAACTTGGTTGAGAGCAAAGAATATCATAAAGATGTTTACTTGTACTTTATTGACTATGCAGACATTCAACTGTGTAGATCATGACAAACTATATATAACATTGTGAAGGATAGGTATTCCAGAACACTTCACTGTGCTCATGAGGAACCAGTTCGTAGACCAAGTGGAAGTTGCTCAAACAGAAGAAGAGAATACTGAATAGTTTAAAATCAGAGAAATAGTTCAAAAGGATTGTATTCTTTTCTTATTCAATCTGTATACTGAGCAAATAGTCCAAGATTTGGATCACATGAAGAAGAATGAGATATCAGGATTGGAGGAAGACTCATTAACAGCTTGAGATATGCAGATGATACAACCTTACTTTCTGAAAGCAAAGAGGACTTTTAATAGTTTCTTATGAAAATCAAAGACCACAGCCTTCAGTACGGATTGCACCTCAGTGTAAGGAAAACAAAAATCCTCATCAATATACCAATAAATAACAACATGTTAAATGGAGAAATGATTGAAGTTGTGAAAAACTTCATTTTGCTCTGATCCATAAACAACACTCATGGAAGTGGTAGTCAAGAAATCAAATAATATATTTCATTAGGCAAATCTGCTGCAAAAGACCTCTTTAAAGTGTTAAACAGCCAAGATATCAGTATGACGACTAAGGTGCTTCTAACTCAGGTCATGGCATTTTCAATGTACAAGGCAGATCATAGAAGAACTGATGCATTTGAATTGTGGTTTGGGGGAAGAATATTGAAAGTGTCATGGACTGCCAGAAGAACAAACAAATCTGTGTTGTAAAGAGTACAGCCTGTATACTTCTTAGATGTGAGGACGGCAAGACTTCATCTTTTGTACTTCAGACATACTACAAGAGGAACCAGTACCTGAAGAAGGACATCATGCTTATACAGTAGAGCGTCAGCAAATGAGAGGAAGCGCTCCTAACCTGATGGACAGACACAATGGCAGCAGTAATGGGCTCAAATGTAATAATTATGAGGATGGCACAGAACTGGGCAGTGTTTCATTCTATTGTGTATGAGTTGGCTATGAGTCAGAATGATTTGACGGCACCTAACGACAATAACAGGAGCTCTGGTAGCATAGTGGTTATGAATCGGGTTGCTAATCTCACAGTCAGCAGTTCGAAACTACCAGCTGTTCCGCGGGAGAAAGATGAGGCTTTCTGCTCCCGTAAAGATTTACAGCCTCGAAAACCCTGTGCAGGGTCGCAATGGGTCGTAACTGACTCCACGGTACATAACAACAACAACAACAACAACAACAATAACAATATCTACCTAGCAACAAAATCTGGAGGTGAATGTTGAGGTATACGGTCTAAGAACTAATGGCTTAAAAATAGATTGTTTGAATATTTTTTTTCATTCTTGTTCAAACCTTGGAAAATAAATTTTATTTACAATTCATCAACTCCCTAGGTAAGAGTTATTATAATTTTAGCAGTCATTTACATGATAGCAAGTATTAACTGTTTAAGAATATGACAAAAAGAGAGGAGAGTGCAAAGAACGTAGATATGTGGAATAAAGGAGGTTTCTCAAGGGAAGGAATAAATGGGTACAGAGAGAGCAATACCTGCCTACTTGATGATTTTTATATATTACAACTAAAAATTAATATTATGCAGTGAATATTATGAAATTTCTATCTCAAAGATGTACATAGTTTCATCTTGAATTCTTACTGAAAAGGATATATTAAATACTGAATGTGAAATGCGTGTTATATATAGTGCTTGGGATTAGTGGGTTTACTTCTACAATTAATCAATACACAGCAGAGATTTATTGAGTGCCAACTATATGTACAATATTATGTACATATAAGTCAATGGTTTTCAAACCTATTGCACATTAGAATAAACTGAGTATCCCCCAAACACTAGTGTTGTCCTGACCCCACTCCAGATTAATTAAAATAGAATTTCTAAAGGTAGGATTGAGAGGTTCTATTGAAGATGGTGCTATGTTGCCAATTTTGGTCCAAATACTTGGGAGTCCTGATTTGGTGATGTAGGATAAGCACTGGACTGCTAATAGCAAGATTGACTGTTCAAACCCACCAATTGTTCCTCAGAAACGTTATGCAGGGTTGCTTTGAGTTGGAACTGATTAAATAGCACTAACAAAAACAACAATCTTGGCATTGATTTTTAATGCTTGTGTGAAGAAAAGTGATCTTAGATTTTGAGCCTCCAGACTGGAAAATCCTTTTTCAAACCTGTTTTTTTTTTTTTTTTTTTCTTTTTTTTAATATGATTTAAATTTTTGCTTAATGCTCACTTGAAATAGGAACAAGAATTTAACTAGTCTGAAAATAACCAATGCTTCCTATTGTTGTTGTTAAGTGCTGTTGAGTCAATACCGAATCATAGCAACCCGATTGCACAATAGAATAAAACACTGCTTGGTTTTGCACCAATCTCACAATTATTGCTCACTTGAGCCCATTGCTGTGGTCACTGTGACAATCCATCTTGTTGTGCGTCTTCCTTTTTTTGTTGACCCTTCACTTTACCAAGCATGATGTCCTTCTC
The DNA here is from genome assembly GCF_000296735.1 of Chrysochloris asiatica. Classification (NCBI taxonomy): domain Eukaryota; kingdom Metazoa; phylum Chordata; class Mammalia; order Afrosoricida; family Chrysochloridae; genus Chrysochloris; species Chrysochloris asiatica. Next base: position 3,423,250 of record NW_006408567.1, read on the forward strand.
CAAGGGCTGGTCCCTGCTGATAATATGTCTGTCTAGCCATCCTGACTTCTAATGAGCATACTCACTGTACTTGTTCCAACACAGACTTGATTGTTCTTTTGTAAATATGATATTTTCAATATTCTCCTTCAATATCATAACAAAAAATCATCAACTTTTCTACCGTCTTCTTTATTCATTGTCCAACTTTCACATGCATATGAGGTAATTCAATTTGCCATAGCTTGGGTCAAGCACACCTTAAACTGACATCTTTGCTTTGAATACATAAAGATGTCTTGTGCAACAGATTTGCCTAATATAATATGCCATTTGATTCTTGTGTGCTGCTTCTATGAGTGTTGATGGTTGATCCAAGCAAAATGAAGTCTTTGACAAACTCAATCTTTTTTTTTCTGTTTATCTTGGTGTTATTTATTGGTTCACTAGTGAGGACTTTTGTTTTCTTTAATTGAGGTGAAACCCATACCAAAGGCTGTGGTCTCTGATCTTCATCATTAAATATTTAAAGCCCTCTTTGATTTCAGCAAGTAAGGTTATATTATCAGTATATCACAGGTTTTTAGTGAGTCTTTTACCAAAACTAATGCCACAGTTTCTTTGAATAATCCAGCTCCTTGTATTATGTGCTCAGCATACAGAATGAATAAGTATGGTGAAAGAATGCAACCCTAATACACATCTTTCCTAATTTTAAATCATTCAGTGTTTCCTTGTTCTTTCAAACGACTATGTCTTGGTCTATGTACAGGTTCCTCATGAGCATAATTAAGTGCTCCAGAATACTCATTCTCAGCAATGTTGTCCACAGCTTGTTATGATGCACACACTTGAAAGCCTTTACATAGGCAATAAAGCACAGGTAAGCATCTTTCTAGTATTCTCTGCTTTCTCTCAACATTCATCTGATATCAGTAATTATATCCCTCATTGCACATCCTCATTTGAATGCAGCTTGAACCCCTGGCAGTTCCCTGTCAATGCACTGTTGCAGCCATTTAAAAATTATTTTTGGCAAAATTTTACTTGCATATGATATAAATTATATTGCCATATGATTTTCACATTCCATTGGGTCACTTCTATCTGGAACGGGCACAAATATGGATCTCTTCCAATCATTTGGCCAGGTAGCTGTCTTCCAAATTTCTTGACATAGATGAGTGAATGATTCCAGTGCAGCATCAGTTTGCTGGAAGATTTCAATTTGTATTCATTCATTCTGGGAGTTCTGTTCTTTGCCAATGCCTTCAGTGCACCTTTAACTTCTTTCTTTAGTATCATGGACTCATAATCATATTCTACCTCTTAGCCAAACTTTGTCTCTTATACTTTGGACATTTTGTCAGGAGGGACAGTCACTGGAGAAGGATATCATGTTTGGTAAAGTGGGGATGGTCAGAGAAAAAGAGGAAGACCCTCAGTGAGATGGATTGACAAAGTGGCAGCATCAATGGGCTCAAGCATGGCACCAGTAGTGAGGTTGGCCCAGAATTGGGTAGTGTTTCATTCTGCGGTGCATAAGGCCACTATGAGTTGGTGCTGACTCTATGGCACTTAACAACAACAACAACCTCTTGAAATGGTTGAACGTCGACCGTTTCTTTTTGGTACAGTGACTGTATATTTCTTCCATCTTCGTTTGATGCTTTCTGCATCATTCAATATTTTGCCCATAGAATTCTTCAGTATTGCAAGTGGAGGCTTCAATTTTTCTTTAGTTCCCTCAGCTTGAGAAATGCTACGCATGTTCTTCTCTTTTGGCATTCTAACTCCAGATATTTTCACATTTCAATACAATATTTGATTTTGTCTTCTCAAGTTCGCCTTTGAAATTTTCTATTCAGCTTTACTTCCTCATTTTTTCTATTTACTTTAGAATCTCTGCACTGGAGAGCAAGTTTCAGAGTCTTTTCTGACACCCATTTGGTTGTTTTATTCTTTCTTGTCTTCCTAATTACCTTTTTTTTTTTTTCCTGCATTATGTTCTCAATGTTATCCCACAACTTTCCTTGTCTTTGGTCATTAGTGTCTAATTCATCAAATCTGTTCTTGAGCTGATCTCTAAATTCAGGTGGGATATGTTCAAGGTCATATTTGGTTCTCTTGGACTTGTTTTAATTTCCTTCAGTTTCAGCCTGAATTTGCATATGAGCAACTGATGGTCTGTTCCACAGTCTGCTCCTTGCCTTGTTTTGACTAATGACGTGGAACTTTCCTACTGTCTCTTTCTACAGATGTAAATACTTTGATTTCTGTGTATTCCATCTGATGAGACCATGTGTATAGTCATCTTTTATGTAGTTTAAAAAATATATTTGCAATGAACAAGTTATTGGTCTTGCAAAATTCCATCATGTGATCTCCAGCATCATTTCTATCACCAAAGTCATATTTTCCAGTTACTGATCCTTCTTCTTTGTTTTCAGCCTTTGTATTCCAGTCATCAGTAATTATCCATATATCTTTATTATATATTTGACAATTACAGACTGAAGAAGTTGATAGAATTCTTCAATTTCATCATCATTGGCTTTAGTGGTTTGTGTGTAAATTTGAATAATATTGGTATTAACTGGTGGTGGTGGTTCTGACTCACAAAGACTCTGCATAGGGTTTCCGAGGCCATAAGTCTTTTGGAAGCAGAAAGTCTCATCTTTTCCCACAGAAGTACTGGTACTTTCAAACTGCTGGCCTTGAGTTTAGTAGCCTGACTCATAACCACTATGCTACCAGAATTCCTCTGTCTTTGTTGTATGTATATTATCCTATCCCAGACAGATCTTGAAATGTTCCTTTTGATGATGAATGGGATGCCATTCCTCTTCCATTTATAATTCCCAGCATAGTAAACAATGTGATTGTCAGATTCAGAATGACCAGTACCAGTCCATTTCAGCTAATTAGTATCTTGGATATCGATGTTTATGCATTCCATTTCATTTTTGACAACTTCCATTTTTCTAGGTCCATACTTCATACATTCTATGTTCTGATTTTTAATAGATACTTGCAACTGGTTCTCCTCATTTTAAGTTGCATCCCATCAGCAAATGAAAGTTCCAAAAGCTTACTCCATTCATGCTATTACAGTCAACTCTACTTGGAGGATGTAACTCTTTCCCAGTTGTATTTTGAGTGCCTTACAACTTGAGAGGCTCATTTTCCAGCACTATATCTATCAACATTCTGGTGATCTTCATCATATTTCAATATTCTAGTTCTATCTGATAGTGTTCTACTGTTATTCATAAGGTTTCAGTCCAGTGACTATTCAGAAGTAGTCCCTCTCTCTTTCTTTCTAGCTTGTCTTTGTCTGGGAGCTCAGCTGAAACCTGTCTACCACCGGTGACCCTGCTGGTATTTAAAATATCCAGGGCATAGTTTCCAGAATCACAGGAATATGCAAACAACCACAGTATGGCAAATTGACAGACGAGAGTAGTTGTAATGCCTGTTAATCAATATTTATTAACAAACTCTTATAAATCATAATATTACACATGACATTATATGATTTCATCTAATCTTACCTCAACAATATGAAATTTGTAGTGTTATCTGCATTTTATAAATGATTAAACTGAGGATCAGACGATTTAAAAATATACAATAAGTAATAAAAACAATAAATACTTTTGTTTAACAAAGGGCTTCTCTGTGTAAGGCAAGATGTTTTGCACATTATTTCTGGATGAGATACACATTATAATAATAGTGTTCCCTGGACTATGATCTGGAGAACTCTGTTTTGTCAAGATGCCTTTGGGAAAAAGATTCTGTGATCTAATAGGTTTGGACAATTCTGAATGCTTTTCCATTTTATTTGAAATTCTCAATGCAGGAGAACATATTAAACACAGAGAGATATCATGAAATAAGGAATGTTTAGTGTGGTACATTAGGGGTTATTTAACCATGGAAATCTTATTCAATAACACTTACCAGTGGAATCCATTTTGAAAAATGCTATCTCAAAACAAACTTACAATGTAGAAATTATGCCTCAGAACCACATACTAGGAAATCAAGACTCTGAGAAATTTAATAACTTCCCTACAGTCATTCTACATGTGACTAAACTAGAATTTAAACTTAATTTTGCTTGCTTTAGAAAATTATTTTCTGATTCTAAAGTGTATTGCCCCTGGTTACTGAATCTCCCATATTCTTTTCTTTGTTAATAAGATTGAAATGCACATGTTGAAAAGGATTGAATGTAATATTGTATATGAAAGCATTGTAAAACCCTTAAAAATTCTGGAATTAGATGGTGTACTCATTAAAGTAATACACAAATATTATTTTTTGAAAGACAATTTTTCTTTTTCCAAATCTCTGAATTACATTTTTTAAGTATGGTCTCTGTAGAAAGGCAAGCTATGTGAATTATTGTTAACTTTGATCATCTATAAATCATCAATTATTCTTGAAATGTTTTATAGCACTCTTGGTTTATTAAATAATCTATGAGAAAATAAACTTATGAAGTTTGTGGTTTCTATCTATTGAAACCATGAATAATGAAACTAAGAATAATGTAATATCAATCCCAACATCTGATGCCATTGATTTTGAAAATGTGAACTCGGATGTAGGATAAACAGTATGTTGCTTTTACTTCAATAATAACAGATAAATGATAATGCAATTTGTAGGTATCTTGTTAGCAGTACATTTATGTAAAGCAGAAAACAACTAGGGAACAAGAACTATCCTGATCATGTTTTACTGGGTAAATAAAGTGGATTGGAGAGACCTGTGATTCAAATATCGGAAGCGATTTAAAGCTAAGCAAAGAGAAGGCAAAATGCTATATGATTGCACAGATGGCTTACCTCTACTTCTGAGAAATGCATTTTGGGAGATCACTTCATATGTCAAAAGGTAATCGCATTAATGAGAACAAAGACCAACTGATCCCATATTCAGGGAAAATGAAAGGCATCTTCAATTCCCTTAATCATAGTGCAGAGGAAACAGGTCTGTGGGGACCAGCAGACATCCTCTATAAGAACAAATTAAGTATGCAGAGGATTCTCCATGTCACCAAGCTGAGTTAGAGTGGGAATTATTTACAACACTTTGAATGCAGGTGGAAAATAACTCTACAGAGGTCTGTAACTAATGTGTACGGAAATTCTTTCTTCTATTTATTTTTCCCCTTGCTCTTTCCCACAATGTACTTGGAATGAATTAATAATGGCAGAGGATCTAGAGAAATGAATGTCAAAGTGGCAATGCTCAGGAAATATTGCTTCAAGAACAACCACTGTATCCTGGGTTAGTGGAAAGGAGAATGAAATCACATCTTGTGAAAAGATGTTGCTCGATACAATGAATGAGGGCATATGAGAAGATGCAAAGGCTTCGTTTATAGCTCAGGACCTTGCATACAGCTTACTGGAAATAATGCATAGCATGAAAAAACAAAAACAAAACCAAAAACACTCTACAGTTCCTTAGAGACTATGAACATATTATTTAGTGGGACTTAGAAAAGATTGGTAAGTTCTACAAGTAAATGTGATTTGAGACCCTGATGTTAATGAATTTCTATCCAGGGACCACTCTTGACTGCACTGTGACTTGGTAAGTGATGTCTGACTTAGATAATACTTTTCTGTAAGTTTTCTCTCTATGGATCATGATTTTTTTTAAACTTTTAATTTTAATATTCTAATAATCTAAAACATATTTGAGTCTTTGTCTAAATAATCCATTTTAAATAGGAGAATCAATTTGAATGAAAAATTAATTACTATAAAGTTATATTGGAAAGAGGTGACTGGGGATAGTTTGGAAGCGTGTGACCTACAGGATATATTGGTTAGGGAGAGGGAAAAAGGAGGAGGCAAAAAAAATTCACAAAGATGTAAAGAACATCACAAAGTTAGTAGGTTGCTTTCATGCTTAGTACTGTTTAAAGTTGGAATATCCTTCATTATAAGGAAAGAACTGAATATTTTTAACACAGGAAGATAGAACTAAGAACTCCTAGGGATCATTCCTTTCATGGAGTAGCAATAACTACACACACATATATATATCTAGGAATACTAGTGTGGCACCTGGGTTAATGCACTGGACTGCAAAGTTGATTTGAACCACAAGATCTGTCTTTCCAGCTCACCAGCCCCTCTTTTGAAACCCTACACAGGGTCACTATTGGTGGGAATTGACTTGATGGCACTTAACAACAATGCTACTAATATGCCATTTCAGTACAAATTCACATCTGTTTCCAGTGTCCTGAAACTATTCTAAAAGGGTTTGGAATTATGTTTGTTTATGCTTAGTAGATACAGACAGCATCAATAACACCAATCAGCAGGAACAATTTCCACTGGGCACACCATTTTTGTTTTGTGTTCTGTTTAACCGATTACACAGTATGCACAGAGGACTGTATCTGAATCTCTCTCTCTTCTCAACTTAATTTGCCACATTCTAAATTTGTAGATAAAGTGATTCTATAGGTGGAGTTGTTTGGATGGGTTTTCCTATGCTGTGATCCACAAAAGAAATAAAAGCCCTTGTATGCAAAATAAATGTGGGGGGAAACACAGAAAAATGAATAGGTCAGAGTAAAAATGAATGTTTAAAAGAAAATTTAAATCTAATGAAGTTGGCAATTATGAGAAGCACATTAAAGCATAACATATACAAGCTTTTATTTTTCAAATTAGTTGCATAAAACAAGACACCTCAAGAGAAAATTGAAGGTTAAAACAAAGCAGAGTAGCCCATCCTCCCTATTAATTGAATACTGTTTTCTTTGCCAAGGTCTAGGGAACAGGTCCTCATCGTTCTCATGGTTGCCTTGTAATTTTAGGGAAGATGAGCAACCAAATTCAGGTCAATCATCCACAATTTTGGGTGCTTTGAGGAAAGTATACACTTAAAGTAAGTAAGATTAGTACCAGATTATTAATTATAATTGGTCACATACTTTGCAGGGTGACTGCAAAATGAAAATGTGGTGCACCTTATTCAAAAATTGTAAGAACTTCAAGACAGTGATATCAGAGCATTAAATTAAATATGGGACACTGTGCAACTACCCAAGTTTCATGCCCATGAAAGCTGGCTTGGTTACCAAAAGCTTATGCTATCAATCTTCTAACACTATCTTTAAATTGACACCGGTATCTAATGAAGTATCTAATAAGTGCAAAGCTTATGCACTATATTTATTATATATGTTTAGGAATAGTGATCTTAGATCAGAATCATCATTGAAAATGAAAATAAAAAGTAATAGTCAACAATAGCTGGTGTTGAAGTCATTCTGTAATCCTAAATGCAATTTTGAAATACGAAGTCTGTAATCTTATTGAAGTTTTGTAACACTTAATCATTTTCTTCCCCACCTCCCCCTCCAAAACAACAACTCTCTGGAAGCACCCTTTTACAAATCATATTTTTATAGAGGTGAATTCTCCATTTCAAAATACTACTTCTGTGTCCTTCTATAATTGCTTTTGTGTTTGTATATGTGCTTGACAATCTGTACTTCAAAGATGACATCACTTCTCTGAAAAAGTTCTTTCTATATGTTTTCCAATTTAGGGTTTATTTCTTCTTTGATTTGTCTTTGGATTCTACTTGGAGCAAATGACTGTTGAAGAAATTATCTGAGTTTGGGATTTCTGCATAGTCATTCTGCATAGCGCTAATTGGATTTAGCTTATAAGGCACTTTCTTCTCATCAATAAATGATGGGTCTGTAGTGCCAGTACCTCCTGGCAGGGACTCAAGAGTTCTTTGCTCTAACATAAGAATGGCTCTCTGGATATCTTATTCAGTAGGCTGTTACAAAATAAGGACACATAGCCTTAAAAACCTCAAACTTTAAACAGATAACTCAAACACAAACTACCCAGTTATAGGAAGGGGTGACTCACCTGGTCGATATCATTGTTCTTCCTTGATTTGTATAGAAATTCTCCAATGGCTACAAATACAGAAAGGACCAGTCCAGCGGCCAGGACAATGAAGATGCCGCCAATATTTTCTACGCCTAGAGCACTGGCCTCTTTGCTGTCTTCCTCAGGGCAACCATTACCTCTCCACCACTTCTCCTTCATCATATGCAACTTCCCCTCTTCTTGTAATTGAAGAATAGCAATTGTAATTTTATCCCGGTAAGGAGATCCTGGAAGGAAGGTCATTTGGATGTTAGTTACCCAAAGACTAGACAAGTTATCAAGAAGTATTTTTTTGTTTTAGAGAAAGCTAAAACCAAAAACCAGATGCCTTCAATTTGACTCAGTCATAATGACTTCATATGTGTGTGTCAATGAAGAACTGTGCTTCATAGGGCTTTCTTTAAAGCCTGACTTTAAAAAAAAATTGTCATGTCTTTCTTCCAAGATTTCTGGAGTGAACTTGAACCTCCAACTTTTTGGTTAGCATCTGAGCACATTAACTCTTTGTACCACCCAGGTACTCCATGGTTATTGTGAAACCTCAATTTCACAAATACAAAAATGTAATAGCAAAGGACAGCAAAATTCAATCCTATGTTCTGATACCTTTAAGTAATTGAAAAAAGGATAGCTGACATTTTGAGATTAACTCTGGTCCAAACTGTCAATTCCTATTATATATAGAGAAGTTAGACTAGAAATTCTGGCTATTGGTGAATCTTTTGTGAGTCTTCCAACATTAGGGTTTCATTGTTAAGATTCTACTTCTCCTAGGCTGTTTGTTGTTTCATATTTTTGTGACAGAGCCTGATTAAATGATCACTAGTGCTATTTCATCTTCTTCCTAAGTGAAGAGCTAAACAGTTAGCAGAACTCTTTGTAATTCAGAGTGCTCATATTATTGAATTCTAGTTAATCAAATAGGAACAAAGATGCTGTATGACATTTCCAGAGCTGGCACATAAAATTTCTCAATGGTATCCTTTATTCTTTCTCTTTTTCCATTGTTTTCAAATATGCAGTTGGAATAAAGAATTTCAAGTAGTCAGGGATGGTGCCATTGTAATATTCTTACTTTCCATGCAGGAGACTGGATTAAATCCCCAACCAATGCATCTCATGGGCTGCTATCACCTGTCTGTCAGTGACGGTATGAATGTTGCTACAATGCTGAGCAGGTTTCAGCAGAACTTTCAGGCTAAAGTCAACTAGGAAGGAAGGCCTAGTGATCTATTTCATAAACCAGTCAATGAGCACACTATGAATTACAGCAGTCTGATCTATAATTGATCATGTGACTGGTATAGGACTGGACAGTGTTTGTCTTCATTCTAAGTGGGGTCACCATGAGTCAGGACCAACTTGATGGAATGTAACAACAATAATACCAATAACAAAAAGTCACCAAGTAAGAGAAACTTTGGTCCTAGAATAACTGCATGAATCAGTGCCAACTCTTACTGTGCAAATTGCAGAAAATGTAGGAATGATGACTATACCATTAATCAATGCTATCTGATACCACACAGTATGATACACTAAAAAGTAGGTTTTAAATAATCCAAAGGCCCTATAATTTTCAATTAAACTCAGAGAATTTGCAAGTACCTAATCAATAGTATTTTGTCTTCTAGTAATGCTACTATAATTTATTTTGCTAGTTAGGGGACATATATATATGTCCAAAGCAGTAGCCCTTGTAACTCCCTCAATACTGGGTTCTTACGTTAATCAATGCAAAGAAAGAGACAAAGAGAATGTAAGTCTCTTTTCTTCTTAAGCAGTAAGAATCTTTGTTAGCATTTCTTTGACACTAATATAACTTTTTGTTTGCCAACTTTAAAGCCATTCAAGGTAGGAGTTGTTTAATCTAGACCACTCATTTTAGGAGTCCTGCTGTGGCACTGTAAGATAAGCGCTGGGTCATGAGGTCCTTTGAACCTCATTGTCCAGGATTGCTATGAGTCTATGAGTCAGAACAAATTTGAGGTCTCTTAGCAACAACAACTCATTTTAGAAATTTCCTTCCTGCAGTTAAGAGTTGTTGGCAGATGCAAGAATTAAACTCCACCCTCCTGACTTTTAAACCAAACAACAAAATTCATTGTCATCAAGTGGATTCCAACTTATAACAACCCAATAAGAATGATTCCTGAGATTGTAAATCTTTGAGGGAATAGACAGTTTCAATAAAGAATCAAACACTGTCCTCATTTCAAAACAAAAAAAAAACTAAAACCCACAGCCACTGAGATGGTTCTAATTCATAGTAACTTTATATAGTGCTTTCTAGACTATAAATCTTTATGGGAGTAGGCAGACTCATCTTTCTCCCACAAAGCAACTGGTGGGGTTGAACCTCCATCCTTGTGGTTAGCAGTAGAACACCTAGCCCACAATGCCACCAGCAGTCCTTTCATTATGTCTATCCTAATGGAATCCTGATGTGGCTAAGTGCTAAATCGCAAGGTCGGTTTGAACACCAAGGTTTATGGTTCAAATATATCAGCCACTCTTTGGAAACTAAATAGGGTGGCTATGAGTCAGACCCAACTCAACATAACTTAAAAACAACAAAAATACTGATGTTTCACCACTTGTCTGACAGCTTTCCCACCTTCTCTTACCATGTTGTTGTTGTTGTTAAATGACATCCAGTTGGTTCTGACTCATAGTGACCTTATGTAGGGTTTCTGGGGAGCGGCTGGTGAACTTGAACCACTAATCTCATTGGTTCAAACTGACTTTGCAGCCTAGCCCATTAACCTACAGCACCACACCAGGACTCTCTTCCTATAGATGTGGTCAATTTTTTTCTGTGTATCCATTTGGTGAGACTAATGTGTATAGTCATGTTTTGTTGTTAAAAGTTATCTGCAATGAATAAGTATTTGGTTTTGCAAAATTCTACCATAAGATCTCTACCATCTTTTCTATAAACAAAGCCATATTTTTTCCAAATATTGATCCTTCCTCAAAAGGGAAGACAACATTCAACATGTCTCAAGCTGAAAATTTGGGGAATAAAAATTAAGCCTCAATTTAACAATATTGAAGGATTCTATGCATAAACTATTGAATGATAAAGAAAGAAAGACTTTCAAAGAGACCCGGTGGCATAGTGGGCTATGCATTGGACTCTGCTAACTATAAGGACCACCATTTGAATCCACCAGCTGCTGTATGATAGAAAGAGAAAGCTTTCTGCTCCCTTAAAATTACAGCCTCAGAAATTCTACATAGGGTTGTTATGAACAAGAATCCCTACATAGTATCACTATAAGTCAGGTTCAACTCAGGGACTGTGTGTGTGTGTGTGTGTGTGTGTGTGTGTGTGTGAGAGAGAGAGAGAGAGAGAGAGAGAGAGAGAGATTCCAAAAATAATGACAGACCTTTTTTCCAAATTACCCTTAGATGATTTCAAACTGTCAACCTTTTTGATTACTTAACCATTTGCACCCATCAAAAGACTCCTTGATTCCTGGTATTACGCTGTAAGATAAACACTGGATGACTAATTACAAGGTCTGTGGTTCAAACCCACAAGCAACCCTATATAGGTTCGCTTTGATTCTGAACCAACTTGATGGCATGTAACAACAACAACATCAACAATAGAAACTCCTAGCAACCAGAAAGAAACTCAACAAAGACACAGAGGAAATAAACAATACAGTTAATCATCAAAGCACTTAACCCAACAACAGCACGATACACGTTCTTTTCCAGGGCACATGGAACAGTTTCTAGAACAGAACATGAATTAGACCACAAATAAATTTTTAATAAATTAAAAAAGAAAAAACAATCTAAATGCTATAAACCATCTTCTCAGATAACAATGCTATAAAATTATAAATCAACAATAGGAAGATCAAGGAAACAAATCAAATCCATGGACACTGAATAGCATCCTGTTTAAAAACTACCGGTTGAAAGAACAAATGAGAAAAATGAAATAAAAAAAATATTTGAAGCATTTGTTGTTTTTGTTAGGTTTCATTGAGTTGGTACCGACTCATAGTGACCTTATGCACAGTAGAACGAAACACTGCCCAATCCTGGGCCAACCTCACTACTGTTACGACACTTGAGTCCATCAATGCTGCCACTTGGCCAATCCATCTCGTTGGGGGTCTTCCTCTTTTTCTCTGACCCTCCACCCTCTAGTCCCTCCTGACAATATGTCCAAAGTATGAGAGATGAAGTTAGGCCATCTTGGCCTTCAAGGAACACTCTGGCTGTACTTCTCCCAACACAGATGTTTGTTCTTTTGGCAGCCCATGGTACTTTCAATACTCTCCTCCAACACCATAACTCAAAAGCATCAATTCTTCTATGATCTTCCTTATCCATTGTCCATCTTTCACATGCATATGAGGTTATTGAAAATACCATGGATTGGGTCAGGCACACCTTAGTCTTCAAGCTGACTTCTTTGCTCTTCAACACTTTAAAAAGTTCATGTGCAGCAGATTTGCCTAATGTAATACGTTGCTTGATTTCTAGACTGCTGCTTCCATGAGTGTTGATAGTTGATCCAAAAAGAATGAAGTCCTTGACAACTTCAATCTTTTCTTCATTGATAAGAATGTTGTTTATTGATCCAGTGGTGAGGTACCAGTTTGTTTATCCATTCTTCCATTGTTGGGCACTTAGGCTGTGTGCATCTTTCTGCTATTGTGAATAGTTCTGTGATGAACATTGGTGTGCGTATACCTACTTGTGTTCTGGCTCATTTCTTGGGGATATATACCAAGTACACACACACAATGGAATATTTTGCAACGCTGAAGAATAACAATGAATCTGTGAAAAGTCTCATAACTTGGATGAGCCTAGAGAACACTATTCTGAGTGAAATTAGTCAATCAAAGATAGGAGGGTGGTGAGTGCTCTCACTGACTAGAGAACAGACATATATTAGCTTGGGTGATGGGGAGGGCAAAAAGCAAGAAGTGGGAGGACAATGTACAAGAAGAGAGAGGGCTGCAGAAAAATAATGAAGATAGGCAGAGACACAAGGAAGTATTCATGGTTAACAGGGATAGATGTAAATATTAAAATATACACAACCTTCACACAGCAGTATTTTGTATGTAGATACATGGATGGAGACATAGGCTGAATGGGTAAGGCCAGAACAGTGGGAAATAAACCCATCAGCTGCTCCTTGGAAACCCTATACAAGGTCACTATGAGTCAGAACCAACCCATAGAGAGTTAACAACAACAACAACAGCAAATATATGAGAATTTGAAAGAGAAAAAAGAAACATTCTTTGATAGTTACCAGGGATGGAAGGGCAGGGAGAATAGTTCACTGGCTAGAGGGTAACACATGGTATCTGGGGTGAAGGAGGGCAATATACATAAAGGGGAAAGGCAATATTCAAGAAGAGGGCAATTGGCAGAAGAATGATGGAGACAAGTGAAGGCACAGAGAGGTATACAAGGTATAAAGAGGAAAGAAGGTAAATAGTGATATACAAGAGTTAGTCAAAATTTATCCTGACTCTGGTTATGTTAAAATGCCTATCCACATCCATGGCTGATGACAACATTGAGCATGCATGTAAAATGATTCTGTTGAATAGACAAGTGATAGCGGATTATGTGGCAAATCAGTTGCAAAGCAGCCATGACTTTGCTTATGAAATAATCCATGACAGACTTGTGTTTCAAAAAGTTTGTGTGAGTTGGGTACTGAAACAACTCACAGAAGAGAATAAACAGAAGCATTTGGACATCTGCAAACAAAATTTGGACTGATACTCAGAGGAGGGTAATAGTGGTGTGAAGACATTCATTCATCACTATGAGCCTGAGAGTAAATGGAAGAATATGGAATGGAAGCATACTCAATCACAGACCAATTAAAAGTTCAAAAGTCAACAATCAGATGGAAAACTGATGCTTACTGTTTTCTGGGATTCTCAGGGGCTAGCATTAGAAACTATAAGGAAAAAGGGTCAACAATCAACAGTGTTCATTACAGTGAGATGCTTACTGAAAAGCTGAAGCCTAAACTGCAGAGGACAGCTAAGAGTGTTGTGATTTTGCATGATAATGCACAGTTTCACACTTTTGCCCACACTGTTGACATTGCAAAAACTTCTTAAGGTATTAAAACATCCTCAGTGTAGTCCTGATCTTGATCCATTGTTCTTTCACCTGTCTGGTCTCCAGTAATCAGCCCTTTGATGATAAAGATTTACCTCTGATGAAATGAAGACAATGGTACGTTCATGACTTTCAGCTCAGCCTAAAACATTTTTTAAAAATAAGAAATACAAAAGCTTGTTGACAGATGGACAAAGTGTAATGAAAAGCAAGGATATTATGCCCCAATAATCATGTATTTGTCTTTTCTAAAAGTTGGTTAAAATAAAATCTACAGCCAGAGTGTGGAAAATTTTTAACTCATTCTTGTATGTGCAACCTTGGAATGACAATGTTCTGCATGTAGATACAAAACAAAACAAAAACCAATAAAGACTCCTTATGTTAGATAAGCAGAGGGCTAGCAATTGTGATCTTTGACATTGTGGCTGTCCTCACCATCCTAAAGTAATTGTCAGCACTCAGAATAAAGTTTAAAAGAAGAACAAAATGCTTTGGTGTAAGATTATGATAACCTTAAATAAGAGTATGGACACTGGTTGAGAAAATATCTCTTGAAAGTCTAATGAAAAGATACTGGTTGCTTGCTAAAACACCTCAAAGTAATGGTTAGTGTCCATATTAGCACTATTAACTTATCTATAGCATGTAGACAATGAAGTGAATCACAAGAGTTTTGCATTAATGCACATGAACATCTTTGAAGAGCATTAAAATGATTCTGATGGTACACGTAGCAGCAAAAATCATAGCAGTATACTCAGTGGGCACTCAATAAGATAAATGTTGACTGAAGCGTTCCTTAAACCTTCTGGCTGCACAATGCCTAAAACATTCCAGACGGATGGGATCCCATCTCAGTGGCCTCCAAGGAAGGTAATTTCCATTTTTTCTGTAACGTGTTTAAGTTCAACTACTCTCATGCTCTTGAAGTTTTATTTTAAATCCCTCAGGAAACACATTTCCAGAATCAAAGAAAAGTCTTCAATTTTGTGTTGGGGCTGAGCTAAATCTAAAACTATGGGGAAGAATTTGGAAACCTGAGGGAGTCAGTCAGGAAAGGTTTGGGGTATGTGCAGAATTTCCTTTTATATCTGGATATACTTTAGCATGAATCTTTGTTGTTGGTGTTTAAATGGTTGGAATGACGTTGGAGGTTATTCATTTCAAGTCACTTGAAAAAAAAAAAATATATATATATATACACACACACACACACACACACAGATCTTCCTGAATAGCAACTGATCTTTCTTAAAGAGTCAATTCATCATAAAAGAAACAGCTCACAAATTCATCCAACAGCTGTATTCCCAAGGGATGGATTCTCTCTGAGGTTGGCCATCTGTTACGATTATTTCTTCATTGTTTTTTGGTTTAAAAGCATGACAGTTTATAACCACTATGAAAAATTCCTGGAGCATATTTCTTTTTGTCTACGGAGAGTGGAAGGCTCTTCAATGTAGAAAATTTTTTGTCAGAGTATGTGTGAATTTGCCACAAGTAGAGATAAGTGGTACATTCTGATCTCTCTGTCATTTTATATAAAATGCTGTGATGTTCATCATAGGATCAGCCACATTCACATGAAGACATAATGAGTGATTTCCAAAGTACTGCATTAATTTAGGAATGTCACAGAAAGGAACCTCTTGTTCCCCAGTTTCTAGCCCTGTACTTGCCATGCTACTGGACATTTTATTGCTAGAGTTCTATTACATTCTGTTGAAGGAATGCCCATTAAAATTCTTATGTTAAAGTGCAAATACTCTGAAAAGGAGTGATACATATTGTTATTTTTGTAACACTATCATCAGACATGAGTCCTGGTGTGGTAGTAGGATCAGCCCTCAATCACAAGGTCAGTTTAAACTGCAAGGTTGCCATGAGTCGGAACTAACTTGACAGCATTTAACAACAACAAAAACATCACCAGAAGATAAATTTGGTAGGAGAAAAAGGATGTTAACAGGTTGGTGGGCAAGGTTAGGGGTGGATTAAAGGTGCAGATTTTTGAATTTATAGTTAAATCTAAAGATAATTCCATTCTACTTAGAGACCAAAGTTGTTTCTCTAAGAGTTGCAGAATATATAATAGTCAATCCTAAAGTCTTGTTTCTAAAACAATGAAGGAAAATACAACTCTTGTTGTTCTTATCTGAATTAGAGGTCATTTAAATGATCAGTGACAGGATATATATTTTTTAAATGTCTAGATTTACCCACTACTGTTATTGAAATGAGGTAGGACAACTTGGTTGGGGAGATAGGACATTGTTTTAAAACTTTTAAAAAGTCATATATTTCCCTTTTAGTAAGTGTGTAACAATCCCATTCAGCCCCATTCATAGTTTACTAATAAATTATGAAAGAGTTTATCACATGGGAAAAAATATACAGTTTACTGGTAATATTTGTATTTACATCAGGAAAGAGTAAATACCAGATAAGACAGTTACAGGTTCCCTACCACATTCATTTTGTAGAAGGTTTTCTTAGAAAACAAACATGTCAACAATATTTTTTCTATAGCAAATATTTCTAACACCACATAATGTGTTATATCAATTGTATCCTCATGGATAGAAATAAAGAAAGATTATCTTTATCTGGTTAATAATAAAATTAGTATTGTTATTGTTGCTGTTGTTAAGTGTTGTTGAATCACTTCCGACTAATAGTGACCCTGTTTAGCATTTCTGAGGAGCTACTGGTGGGTTTAAACTACCAAGCTTGTGGTTAGCATTCTAGTGCTTACTCTACAGTACCACACCAGGACTCCAAAATTTGTTGTTGTTGTTTAGTGTTGTTACTCAGTTCTGACTCATAGTGACCTTGTTTAGGGATTCCAAGGAGCAACTGGCGAGCTTGAACTGCTGACCTTGCAGTTCAAATGGACC
>NW_006408567.1:3440393-3456417 GCF_000296735.1 Chrysochloris asiatica
TTAAGTTTTTATTGTTAATTGAGTGATTAAATGGGGAAACATCAGTTTTACACTCATCATTTCATTACAATGATTACAATGTCCCCTGTGCATCATCATTCAACAGTATTTCCTTCTATTCTCTCTGTGTGGTTTTTTTTTTGTGTGTGTGTGGGGGGGGGTTGGGGGATGTACACAAAAACACTTAGGGATATATAATCGTTTAAGTAACCAAAGCACACATTCAGCAAGCCTGCCTCCTGGCCACCACACCTGGCTATCAGCACACAGCCTTTCTCTTTCCCAGAGTCCAGAGTCCTCAGCTGTTCTCTCTCTCTCCATGCTCTCATCTCTGCCTCCATCTCTGGTGTTGCTGCTTCCCTTGATAGTGTCCCACATTCCACTCATGCTCTTCTTTTTTGATGGTCCTAGGGTTCTCTGTTAACTACTCCCCTCTTTTTGTTACAAAACTTCTGCTTTTATTGTTGTGACTGTTGCAAATGGTCATGATACCAATTACTATTGAATCATAAGAATCTTATCCCCATCCCTTTACACCAGACCCATCTAGACAACATGAAAACTATCTAGTGGGGATTCTACCTTCCCCCATACACTCTGAAACTAAACTCCTTCTTGAAAACTTGCAAGCCAGTCACTTCTTGCCTTTCCCTTTATAGCCCATCTCTTTTTAGGAAGCCAATGTCTAAGTTACCCATATCTATCAATCCTGTATACAGAGTTGAAAGGATTGATTTTCGATGTGAAGCCTCCTTCCCTCTCAGTTGGAATTTTGAGCTACTACATCCTTAAGTATAGGTCAAATTCATCAAATTGTAGTGATTTACACTTGTTTCATTTATCCAAAAAAAAAAAAATTTTTTTTTCCCCCTTTTATCTTCCTCTGGCCAAGTTCTAATCATCAAGCCATTGAATCCAGGTCGAATGGGTGCTATCTACCAGTGGGCATTCCTGTGAGTCTCCCCTCACTTCATATCAGCTGGGCACTTCTTTCTCAACTCCAGCCCTCTGTGGCTATGCCCTTGTCCATAGACTCAGGAGTCAACAAGTCTCACCACACTTCAGATCAACCAAGCCCTCCTCTTCTCGCTTTCATCTCCAGGTTGACAGAAGTCTATGGAACATGGTCAAACTTGGCCCATATCTTCTTTGCTGCCTTTCCTGTTCTTCCACTCACTGGGAGACCAACGTGGCCACCAGCAAACTTACATGCATGCTCGTGTGTTCCCCTTAAGTTTCTGTCTTGGAGGGCGATTTGTCTTGAAGGGACTTGATTGCTTGCCTTGATGGTTCCCCAGTGAACAACTTGCTTGTTCTTGTAGTAGCCAATCAGACTACCATTTTTGTTTTGAATTTTTCCTGCTGGACTTTCTTCTAAGCAGTATCTTCTGTTCCTCTAGCCATTCCAGGCTTATCTACTTGTCCTTTCAAGTAGGAATATCCCACCTCAGAGGGTTCTGGATGGGGCTCAGGATTCCACCTTAGGTCCTATAGACTACAAATGCTCTGCAGGAAGGCTAGTTCACTGGAAAAGTTCTAGAACCCCTTTTAGGTATTCCAATCAGTTATAGGCTGAAGACAGGCTTACAAGCTTTCCATAATCATGTTTCCCAATATTCCTTTCTATCCCACTCAAGTATCTATTTTGCAGTAGTAGGCAAAGGAAACCAATATTCATAAGACAGTCATGTATCTTAACATTATTTCCTCTCTTTTACCCATTCAATCTATGCCTCCATCACTGTATCACAGAGTCCTTTTGTTCCAAGATTGAGCATACATCACTATTTACCACTGTAAAAATTGCCTCCGTGTTCCCCTGTGTACCTTATTCTTTCATTCCCTTCCTACTTCTTCTGTGTTGCCCTCCCCAACACCCAAACTATGATGTGTCTCTTTCCTACACTGTGCTCGACTGTCCCCTCACTCCCCTTACCCCCACTCTGTGACCAACAAAGCTTTTTTTTCACTTTAGTATGGGTATCTTTTCTTAAGCTTTTATAATAATGATCTTATGCAGTATTTGTCATTTTGAGGGACTAATTTCACTTAGCATAATGTTCTAAAGATTCATCCATGTTATGTGATGGCTTACAGCGTCCTTGTTATTCTTCAAAGTAGCATAATGTTTCATTGTGTGTATATACCAAAGTTTGTTTATCCATTCATCCATTGATGGGCACTTAGGCTGTCTCCATCTTTTTGCTATTGTGAATAGTGTTGCTACGAACATTTGTGTGCATGTATCTGCTCATGTTATGGCTCATATTTCTTGTGGATCTATAACAAGTAGAAGAGTTGCTGGAAAATAAGGTATATGTATTTTCAACTTTCTAAGGAAGCACCATACTGTTGTCCAGAGTGGTTGGATCATTTTGCAATCCCACCAGCAATGTAGGAGTGTCCTAGTCTCTCTACAACCTGGCCATCATTTACTGTCCTCTGTTTTTTTGAACTTCACGGTTATTGCTGGTGTGATATGAGATATCATTGTTATTTTGATTTGCATCTCTTTAATGGCTAATGATCTTTAAAATGTCTTCATATATTTGTTGACTGCCCAAATGTCTTCCTTGGGGAAGTGTCTGTTCATGTCTTGTGCCCATTTTGTAATTGGGTTATTTGTCCTTTTCTTGTGGAGGTGCTGTAGTTTTCTATAGATTTTAGAAATTAGTCCCTTGTCTGATATGTCATTGCAAAACATTTTTTCCCCCATTCTGTGGGCTCCCTTTTTACTCTTTTGGTGAAATCTTTTGATGTACACAAGTTTCTAATTTTTTGTATGGCCTAGTCATCTATTTTGTCTTCTGTTTTGTGTAATTTGCACAATGTTTGGTAATCTGTGTGTGCCTTGTATTAAGGCCCTTAAATTTGTCCCGATTTTTTCATTAATGACTTTTATAATTCTGGGATTTACATTTATGTCTTTAATCCATGTGGAATTAGTTTTTGTGTATGGTGTGAGGTAAAAGTCTTGTTCTGGTCATTTCATATTGATTTCCAATTCTGCCAGAACCATCTGTTGAAGATAATATCTCCTTCCCATTTAATGTGCTTTGGCCCTTTGTCAAAGATCAGTTGACTCTATGTGGAAAGGTTAATATGTGGATTTTTTATTCTGTTCCATTGATCTATGCATCTTTCATTATAGCAGTATCAGGCTGTTTTGACCACTGTAGCCATGCAGTAATATTGAAATTGGGGAATAAGAGACTTCCAACTTTGTTCTTTTTCTTAAGCAGTGCTTTGCTTGTCCTGTGTCTCGTTCCTTTCCATATAAAGTTTGTGATTGTTTTTCCATCTCTTTAAAGAACATTGTTGAAATATTAATTGGGACTGTATTATATGTGTAGATTGCTTTGGCTAGTATTGGCATTTTCACTATGTTAAATCTTCCTAACTAGGAAAATGGTATGTTCTTCCATTTTTGTAAATCTCTTTTGGTTTCTTGTAGTTGTGTTTTGTAGTTTTCTTTGTATAGGTCTGTTTCTCTGGTTGCATCTATTCCTAAACATTCCTTCCTTTGGGCAGGTATTGTAAATGGTATTGCTTTCATAATTTCTTTTTCAGTGCTGTCATTATTAGTACAGAAGAATCCAACTGATTTTTGTATGTTGATCTTATACTCTGCCACTTTGCTGAATCTACCAATGAGTTCTAGTAGTTTATTTTGCTGAGTCTTTGGGGTTTTCTATATATAGGATCATATCATCTGCAAAGAGAGAGAATTTTACTTCCTCTTTGTCCCTGCTCCTTGGAAGGCCAAGATGGCCAAACTGCATCTCTCATATTTTTGACATATTGTCAGGAGGGATCAGTCATTGGAGAAGGATATCATGTTTGGTAAGGTGGAAGGTCAGAGAAAAAAAGAAGATCCCCAACAAGATGGATTGGCCAAGTGGCAGCATCGATGGACTCAAGCGTGGCAACAGTAGGGAGGTTGGCCCAGGATTGGGCAGTGTTTCATTCTGCTGTGCATAAGGTTGCTATGGGTTGGTACCGAGTTGATGGTACCTAAAAACAACAACATCTTGCCGTATAGCTCTGGCTAAGACTTCCAACACAATATTGAATAGGAGTAGTGATGAATGGCATCCTTGTTGGGATTTTGTTTGCAAAGGGAAAGCTTTCAGTTTCTCTCCATTGAGAGTGATGTATGCTTTTAGTTTTGTATCCATGCTCTTAATTATATTGCAGAATTTCCCTTCAATTCCTACATTGTTGAGTATTTTTATCAGGAATGGATGTTGGATTTTGTCAAATGCTTTTTCTGCATCAATTGATATGATCATGTGGTTCTTTTCCTTTTTATTATTTATATGGTGGATTACACTGATTATTTTTCTAATATTGAACCATCCTTGCATCCTGATATGAATCCCACTTGGTCATGATGTGTTATTTTTTTGATGTGTTGTTGAATTCTGTTGGCTAGGATTTTATTGAGAATTTTTGCATCTATGTTCATGAGGGATATTGCTCTCTAATTATCTTTCTTAGAGCTGTCCTTCCCTGGTTTTGATATACGGGTTATGCTTGCTTCATAGAATGTATTAGAGTTTTCCATCCTCTTCTATATTCTGGAATAATTTGAGAAGAATTGGTGACAGCTCTTCACTGAATGTTTGCTAAAACTCACCAGTGAAGCCATCCAAACCTGGACTTTTTTGGTTGGGAGTTTTTTGATGACCTGATCAATTTATTCTTTTGTTATGGGTCTGTTCATGTTTTCTACTTCATGCTATGTAAGTTTAGGTAGTTTGTGCTTTTCTAAAAATGCACTCATCTCCTCTAGACTTTCAAATTTGCTGTAGTTCAACTCTTCATAATATTCTGTCATTATCCTTTTTATTTCGGTTGGTTCTGTTGTGACATCATCCAGGTTGTTTGTTATTTGTGTTATTTGTGTCTTTTCTCTCTTTTCTTTTGTTAGGTTTGCCAATGATTTGTCAAATTTATTAATCCTTTCAAAGAAACACCTCCTTGTCCTATTGATTCTTTATATAGTTTGTCTGTTTTCTATCTCATTTATTTCTGCTCTGATGTTTATTATTTCCTTTCTCCTGTTGACTATAAGTTTACTTTGTTGGCTGGTCTGTTTCTAGTTGTTGGAGACGTTGTGTTAATGTGTTGATTTGGGTTCTTTCTTATTTTTGGATGTGTGAATTTATTGCAATAAAATTTCTTCTCAGCACTGCTTTTGTCGTGTTCCAAAGATGATGGTATGTTGTGTTTTCGTTCTCATTTGTTTCTAGGAGCTTTGTGAGTTCACATTTTATTTTTTCTACTACCCAGTCACTTTTCAGCAGGGTGGTATTCAGTTTCCAAATATTTGACTTTATTTCCTTGCTCTTCTTATTGTTGATTTCTAATTTTATAACATTGTGGTCCGAGAAAATGCTTTGAAGTATTTTGATGTTTGTAAATTTATGGAGGCTTGTTTTGTGGCCTAAGACACAATCTATTCTGAAGAATGTTCCATGTGCACTGGAAAAGAACGTGTACTGTGCTGCTGTTGGGTTGAATGCTCTGTACACATCTATGAAGTCCAGTTGGCTGATTGTGTTGTTTAGTTCCTCTGTGTCTTTGTCTGGTTTCTTTCTGGTTGTTCTATCCATTTTTGAAAGTGGTGTATTAAAATCTCCCATTATTATTGTAGATATGTCTATTTATTTCTTCAAATCTATTAAAGTTTGCTTTATATACTTTAGTGCCCCTTTCTCAGCAGGCTTGGTCCATTCTAGGAGACTGTTCTGTTTAAAGCAGTTCCTGATGATTCCTCCCATTTGTGAAATTATGGACCCAGAAATCTTTGTGCGGCAGATCTGGGTGCAAGTATAGTAGAACCCTTCAGGGTGTGTGTGTGGGGGGGGTTGTCCACTTGCTCAGGCACCCCCTCTAGTCACCAGAGTGGAGGTGTGCAGACAGTGAGAGACCAAAGAACAGAGAAAGGAAAAGTAATAATAAAAAAGAAAACCCACACTTTTTTCTCTGATGACAGTCAGAAATCTGTGGTCAGTGTTTCTCTGACCTTTCTCTAGCTCCCTGATGCCTGAAATGTCTGCTCTGGGAGCCGGCTGTGTGCTGCTCAACAGCAATTGGATTTTAAATAGAATATATGACAGCCTTATGCCCAGATTCACACATGGTTACAATTGAGTGACTAGAGTGGCAGCTACCCCATTTAGATAAGTTATATGATCTCTAATTCTCCATAGTTGCCACCATTTCCATCATTTCTACAAACTTTACTCAATTACAATGTCTTCAAAATCAAATGATAAGTTATTGATCCCTGTTTAATTTTGAGGGTCAAACTGGATAATCCTTTCAAACAACAAAAATCATAATATAAACCAAACAGCCTATCAAACAAACCAAATCTACTTTGGCTTTGTAGTTATGTGGTTTAGATGCAAAAAAGTCTCTGCTCATTGAATTGGCTCAGTGTTGTAGCATGGGTCATAATTCATTCATCTCTTCTGGACAGCTTAAGAAGCCCAGGTAGTGCAGTGGGTTAAGACTGGTATCCCACCAGCAGTTACTCAGGAGAAACACAACACAGTCTGCATTCAAAAAGATTTAAATTTCCAGAAACCCTATGCAGCCGCTCTGTTCTCTGCTGTAGGGTCTCAATGAGTCAAAATCGAATCAACAACAGAAGATTTGACTTGGATTTTGGAGTGCTTATAACTAATTATCAATATCTCACTTGAGAAGATCAGACTGTCATCATATTAGAACTTTTCTATAGAGAAAGACCCAATATAAGATATTTCTAGAAGGAGTGATGAACTACTTCCGAATATTTAGTCACTGAAAACCTTATGAATAGCAGAGAAACACTGTCAGATATGTTGTTGTTGTTGTTATGTGCTGTGGAGTTGGTTCCAACTTATAGTGACTCTGTACAGAGTTTCGAGGCTGTAAATCTTTAGAGGAGCAGAAAGCCTCATCTTTCTTCCACGGAAGAGCTCATAGTTTCGAACTGCTGACCTTGCAGTTCACAGCCCGATTCATAACCACTATGCTACCAGAGCTCCTTAGTGCCAGAAAATGAGCCCCTCAGGTTGGAAGTCACTCAAAATGCGATGGGGGAAGAGCTGCCTCCTCAAAGTAGAGTTGACCGTGATGACGCGAATGGAATAAAAATTTGTTGGAGAAAAGACTGCGGGACCTTCATTTGCTGATGGGGCCCAACTCAAAATGAAGAGAAACAGCTCTAAACATCCACTGAAAATCAGAACATGGAACGTATAAAGTATGAATCTGGGAAAATTGGAAATTGTCAAAAATGAAATGGAATGCATAAACATCGGTATCTTAGGCATTAGTGAGCTGAAATGGACTGGTATTGGCCATTTTGATTCTGATGACCATACGGTTTACTACGCAGGGAATGACAAATTGAAGAGAAATGGTGTTACAGTCACTGTCAAAAGAACATATCCAGATCAGTCATGAGGTACAATGCTATCTGTGATAGGATAATATCCATGTGCCTACAGGGAAGCCCAGTTAATACCACTATTATTCAAGTTTATGCACCTAAAGCCAGTGTGGATGAACTAGAAGAACTCTACCAACTTCTTCAATCTAAAATAGATCAAACATGCAATCAAGATGTATTAATCATTACTGGTGATTGGAATGTAAAGGTTGGGAGCAAAGAGAAAGGATCAGTAGTTGGAAAATATGGCCTTGGTGATAGAAATGATGCTGGAGAATGCATGATAGATTTCTGCAAAACCAATGATTTGTTCATTTCAAATACCTTCTTTAGACAGCATAAGAGATGACTATACACGTGGACCTCACCAGATGGAATACATAGAAATCAAATTGACTATATCTGCAGAAACAGACAATGGAAAAGTTCCACATCATCAGTCAAAACAAGGCCAGGGGCAGACTGTGGATCAGACCATCAATTATTCATATGCAAATTCAAATTGAAGCTGAAGAAAATGAAAACAAGTCCATGAGAGCCAAAATATATCCTTGAATATATCCCACCTAAATTTAGAGATCATCTGAAGAACAGATTTGCTACCTTAAACACTAAAGACTGAAGACCCGAAGAGTTGTGGGACGACATCAAGATCATCATACATGAAGAAAGCAAAAAGTCATTGAGAAGACAAGAAAGAAGGAAAAGGTCAAAATGGATGTCAGAAGAGACACTGAAAATTGCTCTCCAGTATAGATGCTAAACCAAATGGAAGTAATGAGGAAGTCCAAAAGCTGAAGAGAAAATTTCAAAGATCAGCTTGAGAAGATAAAGTCATATATTACAACAAAATGTGCAAAGATCTGGGGTCAGAAAACCAAAAAGGAAGAACATGCTCAGCATTTCTCAAGCTGGGGGAACTTAAAAAAAAATCAAGCCTTGACTTTTGTTATTGAAAGATTCTCTGGGCAAATTATTGCATGATGGAGAAAGCATCAAGAGAAGCTGGAAGGAATACACAAGTCACTGTACCAAAAGTCAACTGTTTCAAGAGGTATGAAGGAGGAAGTCCAAGATGCATTGAAGGAACTGGCAAAGAACAAGGCACCAGGAATTGATGGACTAAAAATTGAAATCTTTCAAGAAAGTGAGGAGATACAGGGGCATTCATTCATCTTTGCCAAGAAATTTGGAAGACAACTATCTGGCTGACTGATTGGAAGAGATCCATATTTATGCCTGTTCCAAAGAGATGTGACCCGAGGTTCAAGCCAGATTCAGAAGAGGCTGAGGAATGAGGCATATCATTGCTGATGTCTGATGGATTTTGGCTGAAAGCAGAGACTATTAGAGAGATGTTTACCTGTGCTTTATTGACTATGCAAAGGCTTTAGGTTGTGTGGGTCATGACAAGCTATGGACAACATTGTGAAATATGAGTATTCTGGAACACTTAATTGTGCTCATGAGGAATCTGTACCTGGACCAAGAAGCAGTTGTTCGAACAGAACATGGGAACACTGAATGGTTTAAAATTTAAAAAGGTGTGTGACAAGGCTGTATTCTTTCACCATACTTATTCAATGTGTATGCTGAGCAAGTAATCTGAGAAGCTGGGTTCTATGAAGAAAAATGTGGCATCAGGATTGGAGGAAAACTCATTAACAACCTGTGACATGCAGATGATACAACCTTGCTTGCTGAAAGTGAAGAGGACTTAAAACATTTACTGATAAAGATCAAAAAGCACAGCCTTCAGTATGGATTACAACTAAATATAAGGAAAACAAAAATCCTCACCACTGGATCAATAAACAACATTCTTATCAACGGAGAAAAGATTGAAGCTGTCAAGGACTTCTTTCTTCTTGGATCAACTATCAACACTCATGGAAGCAGTAGTGAAGATATCAAACGATGTATTACATTGGGCAAATCTGCTGCACAAGGCCTTTTTAAAGTGTTGAAGAGCAAATATGTCACCTTGAGGACTATGGTGCCCCTCACCGAAGCCATAGTATTTTCAATAACCTCATATGCATGCAAAAGCTGGACAGTGAAAAAAGAAGACTAGAAGAATTGATGCTTTTGAGTTATGGTGTTGGAGGAGACTATTGAAGGTGTTGTGGTGCCAGAAGAACCAATGGATCTGTTTTGGAAGAAGTGCAGCCAGAGTGCTCCTTGGAGGCCCAGGATGGCCAAGATTTGTCTCTCATACTTTGGACATACTATCAGGAGGGACCAGTCCCTGGAGGAGGATGTCATGTTTAGTAAGGTGGAAGGTCAGAGAAAAAGAGGAAGAACCCCACTGACATGGATTGGCCAAGTGGCAGCATCGATGGACTCAAGCGTGGCAACAGTAGTGAGGTTGGCCCAGGATTGGGCAGTGTTACGTTCTGCTGTGCATAAGGTTGCTATGAGTTGGTACCGACTGAGTGGCAACTAACAACAACAACATATTGAATTGAAAATTGCTGACAAGCAAGAAGACCTTGTGCTGTAGGTCTCTGTGCAATAAGGCAATAATATCCCTAGGGAGGGCATCGGTAAAGGACCAGCAAATGCGATTATTTTGAAGTTTTAGGTAGTTACTGTTGATTGACTCTAACATATTGCCTGAACACATTGTAATTTAATCTTTATCCCTTTTCTTCTTTTGACAGATGTAATGTTGATTTTCATCTGTTGACATGGACTATGAAGCCTCTAAATGTTGTCATCGATATACAGAATTATTTTTCATATTCTATAAAGTGAGGTAGTAAAATCATAAGTGAATTTATAAGTGTTGAAGATAAATTTGTAGAGAATGAGTAATTAGGAGGATATTCTTTTAAAAATATTTATTTGGAATAAAACAAAGCTAAATACACTTTATATAGTGGTATTTGTTGTTGTTGTTAAGTGTTATTGTGTCAGTTCTGACTCATAGTGATCCTCTGTAAGTTTTCTGAGGAGCAGCTTGTGAGTTTGAACTGAAGAATTTATGGTTCAAACCGACCTTGTGGTCTAGTGCATTATCCTACACTGTCATATACGCACTGCAGTTATAGCTTGAAAAAGAAAAACAACAACAACAACAACAAAACAACACACTGGCTTGACATTTATTAGATTAAATATCTGGAAATCTTCAATTCAGACTATGACTTTAAATCTGTAAGGTCATTTCCTACATTTACTGGTTCACTAAAGATGCTACAAGGTCTTTCAGTATGTGGAGTGGAGAACTCTGAGTCCATTCCTTTCCACATTTTGTAATCAACATCACTTATCTCAAACCAAACAAGTTGCCATTAAGTTGGTTTCCATGCATTATGACCCCATGACTGTCATATGTTCCTTATGATTTTCAATGGCTGAGTTCTTGGAAGTATATCACAAAACTTCTCTTTCTAGGTGCCCCTAGGTGACCTTGAACTTCTGACCTTTCTGTTAGCAGCCAAGCATGTTAACCTTTGAAGCACCTAGGGACTGTGCCCCAACTAGTATTTCCTTCTTCTTACCGATAGGTGTTCCCACTCCATAACCTTTGGAGTCAATGAGTCCTCCGATCTGAGTGAGGTTGCAGTTTCTTTGAGTCACATACTCAATGCTGGTAGACTCCATCAGTAGAGCGTAGTCAGTGGTGAGCACTCGCTGGATCCCCTCATCACTGTTTTTTACCAGAGCAGTCTGCTGCCTGCTGCTCATAAAAGCCCACATCTTCTCATAGGTAGATATCTTTGATTTCTGCAGGGAAAGAAAGCATATCCACAAGCAGAAGAGTGCTGAAACAAAATGTGTCCTTAAACTACTGAAAATACCCATGGTTCAAATAGTGTAGGGAAGATCCTTTCTCTGCAGATGGGAAACCTATATTGATTGACCTGGAGCTTCCTTTGGTAGTTGAGAATAATTTTTTCTCTATGTGAAAGTATTTGGAATCTATTACTTATAAAAAGGAGACTTTGCCCAATTGATATAAGATAGACTCAAGGTCCTTTTGTCTAATTCACTTAAGGAAGAAAGCTCACTGGTAGCAATAACAACCATTTACCTAATGAACTGTGGCCATTTAAGAACAAGGCGGCCTGGTCCACTGCACTAAGGGGTGTAGAGTTCACTCCAGAATTCTACTCATTTACTACATTTCTCGGCAACCATTCAACTTTAGCATTGTTTTATTGGTTTCTGCACCGCACATTTCAGTAACTGCTTTAGCACTCCTTGCTGGGAACAGGCTTGAGATAAATCACTTGCTTACCAAAAACCACAACTGTGGAGTGGATTCCTATAGGAATCTGAGTAGAACTTCCCTATAGGGTTTCCAAGGCTGTAATGTTTAAGGAAGCAGACTGCCACATCTATCTTTTGGGAACAGCTAGTGAGTTTTAACTGTCAACCTATCAGCTAGTAGCTGAGTACCTGACTACTGTGCAACCAGGATTCCTTGCAGGAATACTCTGCCTTATTTGCAAAAGAACTGCCATTCATTCTTATCTTTTCAAGAAAATCTAGACTATAAGAACTCTTTTCAAATTATAAGTCAGATCAGAAAACTCTTCATACTATACTTATATGTCTATTATATATATTATACTTATACATCTATTAACTCACCAGTTCAAACCAATCTTGTGGTCCAGTGCTTAATCCCACAGCACCACACCAGGACTCTCTCTCTTTCTCACTATCAATCTACATATGTTGTTGTTGTTAAGCACCTTCGAGTTGGTTCCAACTCATAGCAACCCTGTATAGGGTTTCCAAGGAGCAGCTAATGAGTTTCAACTAGACCTTGCAGTTCATACTGACCTTGTGGTCCAGTGCTTATCTTACAGCACCACACTCAGACTCTCTTCCCCTCCCCCTCTCTATATATTCAATGTTTAATTTCAATCACATTTTAGATAATGAGGACAGCATAATTTAAAAGTGTTCTATGATTTTATGTTTTCTCTTACTATTGAAGTTTTTTATAGATTCAACAATAAACCATATTTATTTATTCAATATATATTCCACATTAACCGTGTTACCTCATTATCTTTCTTTGCTAAAATACACTGCCTAACTGGAGTCCTGGCATAGCTCTGTGGGTTAATGTGCTGGACTGCAAAGTCGATTTGAACCACAAGGTTGGTGGTTCAAGCTCACTAGTCGCTCTTAGGAAACCCTATACAGGTTCACTGTGGGTTGAAACTGACTTGATGGCACTCAACAACGACTTTTCTAGATATAAATTTTCCGTTCTTTCAATAGCGATCTATGATTAGACATTTTCCATATTGCTCTGTAATTGCCTTATTGTTTCAAATTTTTCCTTTGAATTTGTCTTCATTTGCATGAATGCTCTCTCATTTATTTCAAAGCTGAAAAAGATAATACGAACCATTGATCTTTCCAAGTTAACACTCTTGATCACAAAATGGATAGTTTCCTTGGCAAGCCCCGGGTCTATCATCTCAGGAGAGCAGAGAAGCTTAAAATGTGATTTGAGCTGTATCAATCAATGGTGTACTTGGGGAATCAACTCTAACATGGTAATTTATGCTCAATTGCTTGGGGATGGGGCCCTCACTCAACTCCTAACTCTATTTAAGATCTGGGTTAATGCAGTATAGACTTTATGAGTTAGGGGAGGACAGACAGATGGCTTTATTTTGGATTGTTAGGCATTTGAGGAGCCCCTTGAGGAAGGTCTTGTGAAATAAATAACAATTCAATAAATAGTACCTTACACTGCAATTGATATTTTATTGGACCCATATTGTTGTGATTAGGCCCTTGTGAGTTACTCTTCAGCCCTGGAGACATCTGCAAATTGGAAGAACTCATGTCCTCATGGCAAAAACTGGCTTATATTTCAGGGTCAATCCCTCACTGTAGTTCATTTCAGCCTAGAGTCTGACGAGGAGAAACTCATAATAAAGAGCTGCTTTAGTACATGTGCAAGAGGTCAATCTATCTTTGAGCAGTCAATGCATAGATGGGAAACTCAGTCCTCCACTGGAAGCTACCTTAAGGGAAAATAACTTCCCTAAGATTATGAAATGTTAAAGATGTCAGAGACTTTTGAGATCAGCTGATTCAAGTTGCTACTTTCAAAAAGAAAGAGATTTGGTTCCAGAAGTTTTGGAAATTTCTTGATAGCAACAAGCTAGTTAGTTTCAGAGCAAATATTGGATCCCAAGACCTTAATTAACATCAACCCTCTATTGTATCATATTGTTTTCAGAGAAAGGGGTATTCATAATGTCATCATACTTCTGAGTATGATTCTAATCTTATTTGCGCTACCTGTGAAAACATAGCTTATATTGATATTTCCTGAGGCAGTTTGCTATTTGGTCTCATGTAAATATGAACATCTTTTTTGTTTGATTGTTACCATGTTGTTGTGGTTAAGTGATGTAGAATCAGAACTGGTGAGCTTGAACCACGGACCTTGTGGTTCAAACCAACTTTGCAGTCTAGCACATTAGTCCACAATGCCAATTTTTAGTGTATGAATATTTAGAAAACTAGATTTTTAGTTTATGAGAGTTGAAGATAAAACAAATAGATGGTCAAGTTTATCCATGAAAGACTGACTTAGGGTCAGGAGTCCTTTAAGACATCCAAAGAATTGAAGGACATAAACAAGGCAGGAGTTCCTGGGTAATGTAAACTATTAGGACACTTAGCTGCTAAACAAATGGATAGAGATTTGAGTTCATTCAAAGGCACCTCAGAAGAAAGGCCTGCTGATTTACTTATTAAAACCCCATGGAGCACAGTTGTACTCTGACGCACATGGGCCACCATAAATTGGAATTAGCTAAGCAACTGCTTTTAGAAGGGAATAAAAAGATTCCTCTAACACCCTACACAGCTATTATTGAGCCTCTAAACAAAACAACATCTTAAAGTATGGGAGCACAGTGGTTTCATGCAATAAGCACTGGACTAGAAACCACAAGGACTGTAGTTCAAACCCACCAGCTGCTATGTAAGAGAAAGATGGAGGCTTTCTGCTGAACCAGAGATGTAAAGCTTCAGAAACCCTACACCATGTTGTTATGAGTCAGAACTTAGTTGGTGCCACTTAACAACAATTTTAAAGCATCTGTGGTGAAGGATTATTTTTCAGTCATGCCAGACCAATCTCTACTCCTCCTCCTCCTACTACTATAAGTACAAGTTAGTATGTAACTTGTACTCCATGGACTCCTCATGGGAGTGTTCAACAGTCCTCAATATGGTCTAAAGTCAACGAGAAAAGTCTGCTGATCACGTGCTTAATACCACCACAATATTTAATAGAAGATTTCTAAATGCTAATTATCAATTTCTCTCCTTATGACAGTTTAATAGCCAACAGTTAGTTCTAAGAGCCAGTACATTGTATAGACAAAATTTTGAGTGAACCACTATTGGATCTAGAAATGATGGATTTAAATCCAACCATATCACATCTTCCTTCTTGGAGTAGAAGGCTGTCTTTTTCTCACATTCCCTGAGGAGATGAAGAGGAATTTTAACTGGCATGGACTCCTTAAACACTGATGGTATAACTTTCTCTTGTCAAGAAAATTCCCATTTATAAGAGAAATGTTTTTTTTTGTTGTTGTTGTTTTTTTTTTTTTTGCTAAAGACAATTTTTTATGAAAGATAATTCAAAAGCAGCTGCAACAGTACATGGGCAGGGAACATCCAGAGGTTCAAAGTAGATTCACATAAAGACCTGAAATGAGGGGTATCATTTCTAACTTCAGATGGATCTTGGATGAAAGCAGAGAATACCAGAAAGAGGTTTACCTATACAAAGGCTTTCAACTGTGTGCATTTTGATAATCCATGGATAACATTTTGGAGAATTAATATTCCAGAAAGGAGCTCTGGTAGTGTAGTGGTTACGAGTCGGGCTAACAGCCTCAAGGTCAGCAGTTCGAAACTACCAGCGGTTCCGCAGGAGAAAGATGAGGCGTTCTGCTTCCGTAAAGATTTACAGCCTCAGAAACCCTGTGCAGGGTCACTATGAGTCAGAGCCGACTCCACAGTACTTAACAACAACAACAACAATATTCCAGAACACTTAGTTGTACTCATGAGGAACCTGTCTATAGACCAGAGGCAGTTGTTCAAACAGAATGATAAAATACTGAATGGTTTAAAATTGGGAAATGTATGCACTAGGGTTATATTCTTTCGCCATACCGATTCAATCTGTATGCTGAGACAATAATCCAAGAAGCTGAGTCATATGAAGAAGAACATGATATTAGGATTGGAGGAAGAGTCAGTAACAATCTTTGATATGCAGATGATACAATCTTGCTTGCTGAAAGCAAAGAGGGCTCCACATACAGATACAGATTAAAAAACCCCACCACAGCCTTCAATATGGGTTGCACCTTAATGTAAAGAAAACAAAAATTCTCACCACAGAACCAATAATTAACATCATCACAAATGGAGAAAAGATTGAAGTTGTCAGAGACTCCATTTTGCTTGGATGTACTATTAACACTCAAGGAGCTCTGGAAGCGTAGTGATTGCGAATCAGGCTGCAAACCTTAAGGTCAGCAGTTCGAAACTACCAGCTGTTCC
>NW_006408567.1:3456897-3459555 GCF_000296735.1 Chrysochloris asiatica
CGGGAGTAGAAAGCCTCATCTTTCTCCCGCAGAGCGACTGGTAGTTTCGAACCTCTGACCTTAAGGTTCGCAGCCCGATTCGTAACCACTACGCTACCAGAGCTCCTTTATATTGTTAGTAGAACAAACAAATCTGTGTTGGAAGAAGTACAGCCAGAATGTGCCTTAGAATTTAGGATGGTGACACTTTGACTTTCTTACTTTGGAAACATTGTAAGAAATGACCAGTCCCTGGAGAAGGTAAGTGGAGGGTAGAAAAAGAGGAAGACCCCAATGAGATGAATTTTGTCACAGTGGCAGCAACAATGGGCTTAAGTGTAACAATTGTGAGGGTGGCATAGAACCGGGCACTGTTTCCTACACTTGCGAATGAGGTCAAGATGCGTCAGAACTGACTTCACAGCACCAAACAACAACAACAACGTGGAATTGTTGTGGATTGAATTGTGTCCCTCAAACAGATACACTGAAATCTTGACCCCCAATATGTAGTAATGGTTGTTCAGTTATTTAATTTCCATCTTCTATATGTGATACATATATGAAGGAGCTCTGGTAGTGTAGTGGTTATGAATCAGGCTGTGAACCGCAAGGTAAACAGTTTGAAACTACCAGCCATTCAGCGGGAGAAAGATGAGGCTTTCTGCTCCTGTAAATATTTATAGCCTCGGAAACCCTGTACAGAGTCGCCATGAGTCAGAACGGACTCCACAGCACATAAGCAAACATATGGGAGACCTGGGTTCAGTTCTTTGTATAGCCACGATCTGCTAAATAGATTTCAGATATTTGCTGAACAGATTTCAGAGGAATTAGGATGAAAAGCCTAGTGATTTACTTTTTTAAAGCATCCAATGAAAACCTTAGAAAAACAAGTATCCTATTGGCAACTGATCATGGAAATGGGGCCAGACAGGATAGTGTTTAGTTTCATAGTGAATGGGTAATTCCTGAGGCATAGGCCATCCTTACGACAGCTAACAATCTCAAACCCCAATAACTGAGAAGGTGACCTTGTTTGAAAATGGGTCTTTGATGAATTACCAGTTAAATTAATATGAGGATATAACAGAGTAGGTTGGATCCTAATCCCACTTGATTTGTTTTCTTAGAAAAGAAAAGAGACACAAAGAAAAAATATCCATGTGAAGATTTAACTGCAAGGCAAAAATGCCTGGGGCTACCAGAAGCTTGAAACAATAAAGGATCTTACCCTAAAGCCTTCAGAGAGAGCACAACTCTGCAGATATCCTTAATTTGGACTTCTTACCTCCAGCACTATGAAACAATAATCTTTTGTTCTTATATACCACCAAGTTGTGATTCTTTGTTAATGTAACCCTAGAAAGCTAATATGTGGACTTGATCAAATTGACCATGTAGAAGTCATTCAAACTTCCTCTTAATCCCTGGTATTCTCCTCTACCACCATTCATTTGCTGTACTATGGTGGCTTGTGTGTTGCTGTGATTCTGGAACCTATGCCACTTGTATTTTAAATAGCAGCAAGGTCACCCATGGTGGACAGGTTTCAGCTGAGCTTCCAGATAAAGACATAATAGGAAGAAGGAAAGATAGACAAGTTTTTGAATATTTAGTCACTGAAAACCTTATGAATATCTGTGGAACACTATCAGATCACACCTGAATATTGAATACTGAAACATGATGAAGAGCACCAGAATATTGTCAGATATAGTGCCAGAAAATGAGCCCCTCACATTGGAAGGCATTCTAAATACAACTGTGAAAAAGCTGCCTCCTCAAAGTAGAGTTGACTGTGATGTCAAGAATGGACTGTAGTTTTAGGACCTTCCTTTGCTGATGGGCTCAAATAAAAAATAGGAACAATATCTGTAAACATCCACTAATATTATTAATATCATTATTAGTAATAATATTAAAAGGTAATCATATTTAATTAGCGTAGTGGTTACAAATCAGACTGTGAATCGTAAGCTCAGCAGTTCGAAACTACCAGCTATTCCGCAGGAGAAAGATGAGGCTTTCTGCTCCCTTGAAGATTTACAGCCTCGGAAACACTGTTCAGGGTCACTATGGGTTGGAACTGACTTGACGGCACTTAACAGCAACTAATAAGAACATAGAATGAATGAAGCATAAACCTAGGAAAATTGGAAATTGTCAAAAATGTATCTATATCCTAGGTATTAGTAAACTGAAATGGACTGGTATTGGGCATTTTGAATATGACAACCAAATGGTTTGCTATGTCAGTAATGACAAATTGAAGAAGAATAGAGTCACATTCATCATCAAAAAGAACACATCAAGATTTGTCTTAAAGTAAAACACTGTCTATGATAGGACAATATCCATATGCCTACAAGGAAAACCAGTTTATACAACTATTACTTAAATTTACACACCAACCACTAAAGCCAGTGATAATGAAATTGAAGGATTCTACCAACTTTTTCAAATTGAAATTGATCAAACATGCAATCAAGGTGAATTGAAAATTACTAGTGATTGGAAAGCAAAAGTTGGAAACAGAGAGGAAGGATCAGTAGTTGGAAAATACGCCATTGGAGATAGAAATGATGCTGGAGATTGCTTGATAGAATTATGAAAGACCAATGTCTTCTTCATTGCAAATAATTTTGTAAATGACATAGAAGATATACATGGAACTTA
>NW_006408567.1:3461695-3473432 GCF_000296735.1 Chrysochloris asiatica
AAACCAATCTATGTTGGCAGAAGTACAGTCAGAATCCTTCTTTGCAGTCAGGATGGCCAGACTTGGTCTTTCATATTTCAGACATATTATCAAGAGGGTCCAGTCCCTCGAGAAGGACCTCAAGTTTGCTAACATGGAATATCAGTGAAAAAGAGGAAGACATCCAATGAAATGGATTGGCACAATGGAAATAACAATGGGTTCAAGCATAACAAGGATTGTGAGGTTGGGCCAAGACCGTGCAGAGTTTCCTTCTGTTGTGCATAGCGTCACTATGAGTCAGTACCAACTCAACAGCACCTGACAACAGCAAGTCTCCTCAGTGGCACTTAACAACGACAACAATTCTTTGTTCCTAAGGGGTCCTGGTGTGGTGCTTCAGGTCACTTTGAACAGCAAGGTAGGTGGTTCAAACCCACTAGAAATTCCTCAGAAACCGAAGATGGACCCCTATGAGTCTTAACTGACTCGACAATACTTAACAACAAGGAGCCTTGTTGGCACTGTGTGTTAGGCATCGAGCTCCTAACTACAAGGATGTCAGTTCAAATCCACCAGCTGCTCCTGGGGAGAAAGATACAACTTTCTGTTCCCATAAAGATTTTCACCCTCGGAAACACTATGAATCAGAGTCAACTAGATGGCAGTCAGTTTGGTTTGAGGTTTTTGATTCTTAGTCCCTAGATGGCACATATGGTTTGCACTGGACTATTAACCTAAAGGAATCCTAGAGTGGTGTTATAGGATAACCCACTGGATTATTAACCACAAGGTTAGTGGTTCAAACCCACCAGACAGTTCTCGGAAGTTATACACAAGGTGACTATGGCCCAAGGCACTTGACCACAACATCTAGCCTAAAGGTTGGCACTTAACCACAACATAACCATCGGATTGCTAACCACAAGGTTAGTGGTTCAAACCCACCAGATGGTCTTTGGAAGTCATATACAATGTGACTATGGCCCAAGGCACTTAACCACAACATCTAGCCTAAAGGCTGGCAGGTTGAACACCCCCAGCAGTACTACAAAAGAAAGGTCTAGTGATCTGCTTCTGTAAAGATTACAGCCAAAACACTTTATAATCTAAATTGACTGGAACAACAATTGTGTATGTTTTCGTTATTTTCTCTTTAGCCTAATAACAGTAAACCTAATGGGCCTGAGAAAAATATCTTTTACTTTAATTTAAATTTTCTTGCATCACTTGAATGAGGATGTTCCATCATATCCTACACTTAGAATTCTTGTATTTGAGAAAGTAGGATAAGAATTGGACTTCTGACCACAAGGTTGGCATTCAAGGTTGGGTTTAAATTCACCCACCACTCTGCAGGAGAAAGATTAGGCTGCCTGTTCCTGTAAAGATTTAAAGCTTCAGAAACACTGCACAAAGTCTCTATAAGTCAGAACCAACTCCTTGGTATTGGGTGGAAGAGTTCACTAAGCAGCAACTGTTTTGAAATATTATATACATCTTTAGATGGATCAGGAACCTTAGGATATAGTGAGTTCTTCATCATTCTAAAGAGAGAATGTCATGTTTGGAAGAGTTTTCTGGATCCTTCAATGCCTAGCTTTTGCACATAAGATGAATACTTTCATGTTGCCTACACATATTCTGAAGTGTGGGTGTCAGTTAAGTGACACACTCAAGGTCACATTTGGTTAGTGAAAGAACCAGGACAGAATCCAAGTCTTCTTCCCTCTAGAACTGTGTTTATTTAAGTTTACTGACACACTATGCTTAGTAATTTTAAGTGTTTCTTTATTGTTAGGTTAAAAAAAAAAAAGACTATTCTGACAACACTTAAATCAATATCTTTATCCCTTTTTAATTTATTTTCCAGTTTTCAAGACATACATTTAAAAAATTATTTTAAAAAGAGGATTATACCACATTCAAAGTTATCACAAATCCTGAAAGACCAAGTAAACTCTTTGATTAACTGTCTGGTTGTTTTTGTACTTTCATAATGCACAAATCTTAGCTTGCTAAATCACTCTAAAGATATATTTCAGAAAATGGAAACAGTGATTGTCTCTTATTTCACTGTATATGGCAAAGGTTAATTAGAATATTTGTAAAGTACTTGTAGCTTCTTAACAAAAGTTGCTTAAGCTGCAAAAGCTTCATTTATTAAATTTGAAATCATTTAGGCATTTAAAAAAAAGTCTTGGAGAGGCATCTGGTTTAGATAAAATTTATGCTGTATGTCTAAACTTGATTATGTGACTATTCTGATGGTAGTGGAAGATTGTTGGTGAAAAATAAGCATTTTTCATCTCAAATCTGTTATTAGGGAGTGTTACAGTATCACCATTTGACGACCTTCATTTATTTCTCTCTTTTTAATCCCTATAATGGGGCAAGTTAAATACACCCTGGGGAATGATTTACAGTGTGTCTGGGTGCAGTTAAAATCTGCTTATTTAAAATAGTAATAACAGCTAGCACATGCAGTGTACCTGGCACAATTTTAAGCACTTTGCATATAGTCATTCATTTAATGTTGACAACAACCATGTGGGGAAGGTAGCATTATTTCTCTATTACAGATGAGCAAGTGGTACCCTAGAAAGGCTTTTTACATGAAGAATCTGAATTTACGTTATGCTCTTAATTCATAAGGTGCACTAGTGGTGCAGTGGTTAAGTGCTTGGTGGCTAACCAGAATGTGGGCCGTGCAAACCAACTAGCTACTCTGTAGGAGAAAGATGTGGCTGTCTGCTTCTGTAAAGATGGCAGCCTTGGAAGTTCTGTGGGGCAATTCTACTCTGCGCTCTAGGTCACTATGAGTAGGAATCAACTCCACGGCAATGGCTATATGTTGATGTTGTTGTTAGGTGCTATTGAGTCACTGCCGACTCATAGTGATGCTATGCACAACAGAACAAAAGACTGCCTGGTTCTGTGCCAACCTCACAATCATTGTTAAACCTGAGCCCATTACTATTGCTACCTGGCCAATTCATTTTGTTGGGAATCTTCCTCGTCTTCATCAACTCTCCATTTTGTCAAGCATGATATCCTTCTCTCAGGACTGATTCCTCCTGATAATACGTTCAATTTATGAGCGATGAAGTCTCTCCATTCTGGAGTTTTGGGAGCATTCCAACACAGATTTGTTTGTTCTTCTAGTAGTCCAAGGCACTTTTAATATTCTTCTCCAACACCATAACTCAAATGCATCAATTATTTTACAGTTTTCCTTATTCATTGTCCAACTTCCATATACATATAAGGTGCTGGAAAATACCATGGCTTTGGTCAGGTGCACCTTAGTCCCCATGCTGACATCTTTATTCTTGAACACTTTAAAGAGGTCTTGTGCAGCAGATTTGTCTAATGCAATACGTCATTTGACTTCCTGACTACTGTTTCCATGAGTGTGGAGCTAAGAAAAATTAAGTATTTGACAACTACAATCTTTTCACTGTTTATCATTATGCTATTTACACATCATGATTAACAATAAGGAATCAATCTGTGTATTTCTTTTATTCGACAAAATATCAAATTATTGACTTGGCTATATTTTAACAAAACTGAGATTTTTCAAAAGAAATTATTGAAATACTTAGCTGTGGCTGGCTCTTTAAGTTATAGTATGGGTTGTTCTAACTCTTGTACATTACATAATGTATGAAGGCAATTTACATGCATTTTGGGCAAAATTTAGACAGAATTTTAGGAATTACGGCACTTGAAACATGAAAGAAAATGTAGATATTGTTCATTTTGTTCCCTCTTCCTGTAGCAGTATTTTGCATTCCATATAGTTCCACCATTGTCAGTTGTAGGGTTTCTGTTATAAGATATAAAGTGTCTATAATTTCAGGGGAGACCAGGTGTGGTGCTCTGATATAAAGCATTAGACCACAATGTTTGTTTGAACCACAAGGCTAGTGGTTCGAATTCACCATCCAATCCTTGGATACCCTATTACAGGGTGGCTATGAGTAGTAACCAACTCAACAGTACTTACCAACAACAGTATGGTCTTATCTTACTCTGTTGATACAAGTATTTAATTGCTTGGTTACTAACTAAAAAAGCTGGAGTTTCAAATCCACCGAGAGGTACCTCGGAAGAAATGTCTGATGATCTACTTCATAAAGGTCACAGTTTTCAAAACCAAATGGAGCATAGCACTACTTAAAGGGAGTCATGAATGTGTCATGAGTCAGAATTGACTTGATAACAACTGATGTTTGTTTCCTTTTTTTTTTTTTTTTGCTACTGTGGTCCTAAGACTGATAGAATCTTCACTTTATACATCTAGCCTTCTAATTTTTATTTGTTGTTGTTAAATGTCCTTGAGTTGGTTCTGATTCATGTTGTGGTTGTTATGTGCCATTGAGTCAGTTCCTGACTCATAGCAACTCTCAGTGAAACAGAACAAAACCCTGCCCGGTCCTGCGCCATCCTCACAGTTGTTACCCTTGATCCCATTTCTGCTGCCACTGTGCCAATCCATTCATTACATTGGAGGTCTTCTTTTTTGCTGACCCTCCACTTTATGAAGCATGGTGTCCTTCTGACTCATGTTATTGTTGCTGTTGAGTGCCTTTGAGTTCTTTCCGACTCATAGTGACCTTGCATAGGGTTTCTGGAGAGTGGCTGGTGGGTTTGATCCTCTGACCTTGTGGTTAGTTAGTAGTCCAGTTGCTTATCCTACAGCATTACACTAGGACTCCTTTGATTCATGGTGGTAGTGGTGGTGGTGTGCTGTGGGATCCGTTCTGACTCATAGCGACCCTGCATAGGGTTCCTGAGGCTGTATACCTTTAGGGAGCAGAAAAGCTCATTTTTCTCCCATGGAACGGCTGATTT
This sequence comes from Chrysochloris asiatica, assembly GCF_000296735.1. Lineage (NCBI taxonomy): Eukaryota > Metazoa > Chordata > Mammalia > Afrosoricida > Chrysochloridae > Chrysochloris > Chrysochloris asiatica. The sequence continues at coordinate 3,466,535 of NW_006408567.1, forward strand.
TTTTTTTTTTTTAATGTTTTATTGTGAATTCTGTGATAGTTTACATAGGAGAACATTAGTTTTACATTCATCCTATCATATATTATTTCATTGCTATGGTTACAATCCCCTCCATGCATCATCAACCAACCAAAGGGTATACACTACAAGCCTGCCCCCCAGTCATCAGCACACAGCCCCTCTCACTTTCTGTGTCTAAAATCCCCAGTTGCTCCATTGCTCCACATCATCGTCTCTGCCTCCATCTCAGGCATCACTGCTTCTCTGGGTAGGGTCCGCTCTCTGCTCTTCTCCCTTGATGGTCCAAGGAACCTCCAGTCCTATGCTGAAAAGTTAATCATTCCCCTCCTTGCTATAAAACATCTACCTTTACAATTCCAACCCTCACAAGCAGTCCTGATAACAATTATTCACTATTATATCACAAGAGATCCATCTGCCCCAAATAGACAGATTGGATACTACTCAGTGGAGATTCTACCTTCCTCCATGCCCTTTGAATCTAGGTTCCCTCTTGAAAGCTTGTAAGCCAGTCACTTCTTGCCTTTGTAGTCCTCCCCACGCCCCATTTTGGGTAGCTAATGTCCAAGTTGGCTATCACTGGCTACTCTGTGTATGGAGGGGGATGGCTAATGGTTTTAAACTGCTGACCTTGCTCCTTCTTTTGACTCATATCCACCCTGAATAGGGTTTTTGAGAAGCAGCTGGTGGTTTTGAACTGTTGACCTTGTGGGTAGCTCTCCGGTGCTTATCCTACAGTGCCACACACACTATTTGCCATAATATTTTTTTTTTTTTCAACCTGACTACAGGTCTCTGGAGTCCTGGTGTAGCATTGTAGTATTAAGTACTGAACTACTAACCACAAGGTCATCTGTTCAAACCCACAAGTCACTCCTTGGCAGCCCTATCCAGGGTTATTATGAGTTAGAATTGACTTAATAGGACTTAACAACAACAATAACAACAAGAGGGTGTATATTGAAGAATTTAAAAAACTTTGGTGATCCTGAAAATGCCATTCCTCTCAAGCAAGGTACTGATCATATAATATTATATACATTTGAATAAAAGAGGCAAAATAATCAAGAACTTTGAAATTCTACTTCAAAATAGCTGAAGATTTTATATATAATGGACTTCAAAATATTTGTGAAAAAAGAGAATGAAAAGATAATAAAATTCTTTTCATGAAGTTTTTGAAGCTTTCTTATACAAATCCACATATATATATATATATATATATATATATAACATATAACTCTACACACATTCATATATTTTGGGCATAAATCATTGCTAAGTGATCTTTGTTACCTTATGAAAAATGATTTAATAACTTTAACAATAGACATATATTGAATAAATGAAATACCAAAAACACTTACATTTCAAAATCTCCAGTTTGTCTTTACTTTGGGAAAATTATGACATAAGTAAGACTTTAAAAATCAGTCAGAGACATGGAAAACAGTAATATAAAGAGTCAAACTTGTAAAATAGAGCCATTAGGGGTTTTGGTTGCCTTAAAGACAAGAATTTCTTTGACAAATGATTCAATATATTATTTGACTACATAATATGTTTTTCTGGCATTTAAAAAATATGATTTAGTTTACCAACACTTTGAAGAAAGCTTAATCAGAAGAAAACATCTACCATATAGTGAGGCACTTCCATCTTTCAAATGTATATAGTATGATCAGTACCTTGCTTGAGAGAAATGGCATTTGCAGAACCATCAAGATTTTTAAAATGCATGTTCTCCCTTTAAAATACTCCCTTAGTTGAACTTAAACACCTTTTCTAAAACATTTTTCATATTTTTTCTCCTGTCTAGAATTACAGATGGGTCCATTATGGGCAATATCCCAGCCTTTGAAAAAGGTTAACTTAAACTGACCTCATGGATTTCCTCCCAAACAAATAGATTTTTAACCTACAGGGGCTTAACATTTCTGTCAGTGCTGGTAAAAATAGCTAGAACTTTCAAACAGGAGGGAATAGTTCTTATGTGAAGAATTGTATTCCTATGCAGATAAGTTTAACTGATGTCTTTCATCTTATACTTCTTAAATGATAATTACTGTCTGAAACCCGTCTCTCCAGGATGGCTCATTGCCTCAGCTATGCTGGTACAGTACTCAGTAACTTTGTGGAAATGTCTCTTTGGATGCTAGTATCAACTAACCACATCCTAAAAGGGGTTTATAAAGGTTAGAGAATCCCTTATTCCCACAGCTGGTCCAAAGTCCCTGACCCATGAAAGCCAGAAAAGACAAGTCTCATGATTTTTTTTTTTTTTTTTTTAAATAAACAAACCTATTTTATCCAAGTCATTTTAAACTGAGTCACTATCCAATCTCAGTGGTATGTCTAAGGTTAGTGTTACCTGGTGTAGTATAAAGCAAGCTTCTACTGAGCAACATTTCTTACATGAGTATTTCCTAACCAATTGGGCTCCGAATGAATTCTTTTGATGGCCAAACCACATGTATGCACAGCAGGTAATACATAATCACATGACACATTATATTTAGGAAACACTGTTGTTGTTAATTATCCTGGAGTTAGTTCTGACTCACAGCAAACCTGTGTAGGGTTTCCAAGGAGAGGCTGGTGAATTTGAACCACCGACCTTGTGGTTCAAATCAATATTGTGCTTTATCCTACAGTGTCACTATGAGTGTACTGTGAAGAGTCATAGTGACACAGAGGGTTAAGCATTGGGTTGATAACACGAGGTTGATGGTTCAAACTCAGTAATTGCCTTGTGGGAGAAAGATAAGGCTGTCTGCTTCTGTAAAGATTTGTAGTCTCTGAATTCCTTGCAAAGAGCTCTACTCTAAACAGTAGGAACACTAAGAGTTAGAATCAACTCAATAGTAGTGGCTGGATGTGTATCTTATCTCTCTAGTGCTATTTCAGATCTTCAAGTCTTGCACAAGATGGTATGCCTTCTCTTTCCCTGTCTCCTATGGTATCAACTTCAGTGATGATCATATTGTAAATTCTGGGGGAAAAAATAAACCGAGCAGAATTAAATTGAACTAACTTTGATCATCTAACACCTGAAATCTAAAGGCAGCCTCACTAACTGTTGCTTACCTACCATCTGGGAAGTGAATCCTCTGTGAGTATGATGTAATTGTTCAAGAACGCCTTCCAAACTTGTTCAGGTCTCTCTCTGGCCTTCCCTCAAAAAGATTTGAGATCTTGGGCACTGGTACTCTCTCTGGAATCTTCTGTCCATTAGCAGAAGACACACATGCTAGGTCACTGAAAATAAGTGAGCTGAAAGAAACCATGCTAGAGTTCTTAACTCCAGAGGGACTGACAAAGTGTCTTAGTTAACTATTGCTGCTATAACAGAAATACCATAAATAAATGACTTTAAATAATGTTGTTGATGGTATGTGCTTTAAAAAATGGGGGGAAAAAACCCTATTTTTTTTTTCACAATACTGGAGGCTAAAAGACTAAATCAGGGCCTTAGCCACATGGACTCTTTGGACCTCTTTCCTAGTTTCTGGCAATCTTTGGTGTTACTTTGCTTGTAAGCAGGTCCTTACATGGCATCTGTTTCCCTCTGTGTGTATCTCTTCTGGTCTTTTAATAATTCGGAAGTGATTAGGCTGAGAATCTGCTTTACTCTAACCTAACCTACTTAACATAATAAAAGAAAACTGCTACTTACAAATAGCCGTATTTACAGATACAGGGGATAGGGTTTCAACATAATTTTTGGAGGACACAATTCAATCCACAGCACACAGTAAGCCTGAGAGCTAGGAATAAAGATTGTGTGATGATGGCAATGATGTTAGTGATAGAATAATTATAATAATATCAAACTTTTTTTTATTGCTTACAAGTTCTTAAATATATTATAAGAATATTTCATCCTTAAAATAATTCTATAAGTTAAGTATTATCCCTTATTACAGAGGGGGAACTTGGGACACACAGAGTTTAAACAACCAGCCATTGCTAATGAACAGTAGAGTCAGGACTGAAATTCAGGCTGTCTGGCTCTAGAATCTGCACTCTGAAGTCTACATTGTATGACTTAATGTCTATTCCAACATTGGAAATTAGTTATTTCTTCTGTGAAGAAGTTATTTGTTCTGGTGCTAATTTTCCCTATTTCTAAACATGGACTAAAACCATCATCCTGACTGGATGAGAATTCTTAAGGGGCATTGTGAAACCATATGTTTCAGACCTAAGATGCCTCTTAGTCTTTTCTTTGTTTAATAATAGCAGTTCTCTATTCACCTGGGGGTGGGGTGGGAATTGACTTTCTAAGCTGTCACAGTGAGACAAATGTTAGGACTACTCCATTCATTCCAAATGGTAATTAATAAAATTATAACAAGAAGTAAAAAAGCACAATTTTTGTATGCTTCCTATTTTCTATTCAAGAAAGAAAAAACAAAAAACAGTAATTTAGGGCCCCATCATGACAAGAAAAGTTGTAACTGGATGCCAGCACTGTCAATTTTATTGGGTATCTGAGAAGGAAATGGGTCTCATAAGCTCTAGGGAAGCCATAATCTGTGTCCACAGGGCCATGAACTGACTGCTATATGCTTGTACCTCCTAAAATGAGCACTTGGCACCTAACTAAAAAGCTGGAGTTTAGAATCAACCCAGAGGCACTGTGAATGAAAGCTTTGGCAATGTACTTCTGTAAAATTGACAACTGAAAACCCTAAGGGAGAAAGGTTCTACTCTGAGCATGTGGGGTTACCATGAACCCTAGTTGACTTAAGGGCAATTGATTTTTAAGAAAATGATGGTGGTGGGGAGGGGAGCCTCAGGGAAGATGGAAAAGCTTCACTATTCAGAATTAGAAAACAATTGGAAAGATCCAACAATTTACAAGTAGAGAGCTGGGAAACGAATCTAGTTAATAATTAGTACTATCCTAAAGAGAAAAAAAAAATGGGAACTTGTTGAAAAATGCTCTTAAGTGAACTCTCTTGAAGTTCTGAATTATTGATGAGCTGGCTTATAACAAATATCCATTAATTAATGGAATGCTTGACAAAGAGAAAGCTATGATTCCCTGCTACTTGGAGAAGAATTTCCTAAGACAACTTCTCTGACAATCTCTGAGCTGTTGATGAAATAGTATATATATATATATATATATACCTCTTTAACCTTATCCTGCTAATTGGCCTCATAGTGACTGACAACCTTTGACCAAATAGTCTATTATATTTTCCACAGTGCTTAAGACTTCAAGACAAATTACTGATGACCTGGAGAAAATGTATTCTTCAATAAGTGTCATTAGCTGAGTGACCTTGGCCTCAAAACCTAGGGCCATTCTTTTCTGTGTGGACAACATTACCTAGAATCCCAAGGTACTCATCTAATACTTAGTGAAAATCTGTGGAATCACATTTGTGACTTGATCCTATTTCTAATGTAGAAATAAAATCTGTGGTAAATATCATTGTTCCAAATATAATAAAGGAAAACAGCTACAGCAACCACTTCCCTTTCTCAGACCTATGTAAACTTGACCTCCTCCATTAATAACTATCAGTTAGCTCCTTCAGTTTTATCTGAATCTAGAGGGTAGCTATCAACCTGAATGCAGCTTCACCTGAGTTGTTGAAAACACCCTAAATTTGGCTTTTTTTCATGTTGAGAATCAATATAACAAATCTCAAATTTAAGGCACCATATTGTCTCCAAGTCCTAGTAAAGTCTAGGAGAAGACATCAATAGATTCTGATTGAAAGTTTAGTGAGCAACTTCTAACTATATATTTTGGAAGAGAACACTAAAATGAATCCTTCTTGTGAGAGATTAGTGTATTTTGTTTGGTCATAGATTTTGGTGGTTTCAATACTCCTTTTCTTACTGTGCGGATCAAAAGGTTGGCAGCAAAGTCCACATAGAGGCGACTTAGAAGAAAGACCTGGCTATTTACTTCTGAAAACAAAACAAAAACCCAACCATTTAAAATCCTATGAAGCACAGTTCTACACTGACACACATAAGGTTGATAGGAATTAGAATCAACCTGATAGAAACTGGTTTCCTTACTGTCACTGACTATTCTTTAGCTATAAAACACTCTAAAATCAACTTGTGTACATGAAAATCAAGGGACAGACTTCTACCATTTGAGTGCAAACTTGGGGAAATGTTGATGCTAAATACCATTGATTGACTCATAGGGACCCTGCATATAGGGTTTTTAAAGAGCCATTGGTGGGTTTGAACTGCCTACCTTCCTGGTATGGCTCTGTGAGATAATGCACTGGATCGCAATATTGGTTTGAACTGCAGGTTGGTGGTTCAAACTCACCAGTCGTTCCTTGGAAACCCTATACAGGATCATTGAGAGTCAGAACTGACTTGAAGACACTTAACAATAACAAAAATAGTATTAACCTTCCGGTTAGCAGTCCAGTGATAATCCTACAGTACTACACCAGGACTCCAGAGGAAATATATATACATATGCACATACACACACATGTGAAAAAAAATATATATATGATGTTGTTAAGTGCTATTGAGTTGGTTCTGACTCATCGAGATCCTGTATAGGGTTTCCGAGGAACAGCTGGTAAGTCTGAACTGTCGACCTTGTTTTCTGAAGTCCAGGGCTGATCCTGGTGATGGTGGTGGTAGTGGTATGCCGTGGAGTCTGTTCCAACTCATAGTGACCCTATATAGGGTTTCCAAGGCTGTAAATCTTTATGGGAGCAGAAAGCCTCATCTCTCTCCTGTGGAAGAGCTTGCAGTTTCGAACTGCTGACCTTGAGTTTAGCCACCCGATTCATAACCACTATGCTACCAGAACTCCTACAGTTAAATATCTATATCTATATCTATCTATCTATCTATCTATCTATCTATCTATCTATCT
>NW_006408567.1:3473532-3477672 GCF_000296735.1 Chrysochloris asiatica
TCTATATCTATACCTATATCTATATCTATGTCTATAGAGATAGAGAGAGAGAGAGCCCCACAATCACATAATCAGGGTCTTCATTTATACACGGAGTCCTGGTGTGGCGTTAATGCTCTGGACTGCAAAATCGGTGGTTCAAGCTCACTAGTTGCTCCTTGGAAACACTATAGAATCGTTATCAGTCAGAACCAACTTGACAGCACTTAATAAAAACATGCAACATGTATACACACACATACATGTCTGTGTGGTATTTTTTCCTGATAGGAAGAAAGACTACATTAAGTGACACTGTGTGTGATGAGAAAATATTGTTTATTAAAAGTTTCCTGTGATTGAGTGGAGATGGAACCTCTCTGAGAAAATGGTTTGTGTTCCAGCAACTGATCAGAATGTGTTTAGTTAAGACTAAGAAAATGAAGCTTTATTTATCATTTAACAATCCAAGAGAAGTTATTGTCTTTCATTGAGAGTGGGAGATAGAGCCACCAGCCCCCAGTGGGGCAGAGGAGGTCAGACATTAATGCATATTCAGGTCAGAGACCAGTCCTTGTGACTATTACTGCTGTCACTCAGTGACAAGGGTGGAACTACCCTGAGAGCTAAAAGGCTACAACCTTTCTTTTCCCTTGTGGAACAATCCAGTTTAAAAACCCTAAGTGTGTCTCCCTTTGAAGGTTTCTGACGGTTTACCCCCATTAAGGTGAAAAATAAATTGGATTTAGTTCTTGTTCTCCTTTTGCAAATAAATTCTTTCTTGATAAATAGGGTTTCTGGGCCACAAATTTAGTGTAAAGTTAGGAACTTGCCCTCTGTGGGTCTCTAGCGATTCATGCTTCCCTGTGTCTATTTGGCTGTCTCTCCAATATAACTCATTAAGTATTCACTCCTTATTGATCACATATTTTCTGAGATTTTACCACATTTTAAAAGAGTCCTGGTGCTATAATGGCCTTAAGTATTGGACTGTTAGATGAAAAGTTGGTGGTTTGATCCCACCAGCCACTCCTTAGGAGAAAGATGAGGCAGTCAGCTTCTGTAAGGACTTACAGTCTCAGAAACCCTATCAATTAGTTCTACTTCATTCTATAGGGGTCTCTGCCCATTAGAATTGACTCAGCTGCAGTGGGTTTGTTGTTTTTGTAGTATGTTTTAGGTTCTGGGTATATAAGGCCAACAAAACAGACAAAGCCCCTGCCCTCAAGGAGCTTTCCTTTCAGAGTTTGACTTTGACTCCCTTGGCTATTCTGTTTGCTAGCTGTGTACCTTGGGAGCAAGTTACTTCAGCACTATTTGCACAATTTTTCTCGGTACACAATAGGGATAATATTAGTACTTAACTGGTCTTTGTAAGGAAAACATGAGATAATCGGTGTAAAGCATTTTGAAACCTGTGCATGGCTCAGCGTTAATGCTCCGTATATGCTATTGTTTTCACTGTTGTTCTTATCTCTCTGAGAGACTTATTGTCTTGTCATTGAGCTGGTGAGCTGAGAGACCACTCTCTTTGGTGCTTCTTTTCAGAACCTGGGGGAAAGCTGGACCCTGTGTGAACATGCCCAGGGCCAACAGTTGTGAGAGCAGCACACACTTATTCTGTGGTGTGCACAACTACCACCATGCCCTGCTAGGAAAATAGGGGAACTGGCACCATCTATCTTCCAAGAAGTATGTAAGCAAAAACATGTCGAATTAGTTCAAGGGATACTTTGTGAGTATACAAATCTTTGCACAGTGGCAAAGTCAAGTCTATTGCTTTTTCAAAGGACATCCTCTCCCCAATTCTATGTGTGTAATGGGGTGTCTTGAATCTTCCCTGCCTCTGCTAACCCATTTCCCAGTATTTTACAACTCTTTGATATCAGTGAAAGGCATAAAATCATTCTGAACTGTCTTATCAAATATACCAAATTCTGTTTTGGCAGTGTCCTTCTGTCCTTTGAACCTTGCAGGTGACCTTCCTGGTTTCTGACAAGAAGGATAATGAATCATCAGCTTGGGGAAACATTTGTATCTTCATACTATTGATTTTAAGAAAACACTTGCAGAAGTTTGGGAAGGCATATATTGAATGTCATTTACTCCAAAATATCACTTGTCTAATAAAAAAAAATACCATGTTTTACACATGCTTTGACATATGCTTTAATATAAAAAAAGTATTTAAAAGTCATCTTTTCAACATAGAAGAGAAACAAGTTGTATGTTTTACATTATGTTGTTTTCATAAAACTCTAAATATAGGTTACTTCTAAATGAAAGTATGTTTTTTATTTATTATCATTGTCAATTATTAATTGTATAGCAAAATTTGCTAAATGGATGATGCCTATTTTGGTGAATCAATGCCATTATGCCCTCAGTTATTTTATTTTATTTTTGTTTCTACTTCATGTACTTCACAAATCAAAGACAAGCAGTCATTCCTGTAATGATAACTTTTCTTTTTTGATACTGTGGGTGTGAAACATTGACAAAGGTTTTGCTGAGTTTATGTTGGTCATGCTTGTTTGTTTCCTTTTATTCACAGACACATTAGCTCCATCGTACCTTCCTAAAAGTTGGTTCTGGCTTCTTCTGTTTCAAAGAACAGATACATGACTTTGAATAGGTTATTTAACTCCTAAATGGCCTTTCTCTTCATTAATAAAGTAAAGTGGTTAGACTTCAAGAACTGTAAGGACCCTGAGTGGTGCAAAAATTTAAGTACTCAACTGCTGGCTGATAAGTTGGCAGTTCAAGTCCACCCTGAGGATGCTCACAAAATAGACCTGCCAATCTGCTTCTGAAATGTTACTGCCTTAAAGTAGCAGCAGTTCTACTCTGCATACAAGGGGTCACCATGAGTTGGAATCTATTTTAAAATAAAATTTAAGACATTTTCTCCATCTCTAAACCTCTTTGTATCTATTAAGACACAGTTTTGCATGGGAGTTATAATATTGGTTGTTTTATAATAAAAGTGCTAGGACTGATTACATAAATAAAGCAGAAATCAGTTTCATTTTTCTAGGGAAATAATGAAAACTACCTAAACAATAAAATGCACTTAACTCTAAAACTATGCCAACTCAAACTCAGTTTTCCTGTGGAGTCCCAGAAGGTATACTAGGTGTTCTGCAGAGATTCAGGCGGTGCTGGGAACTGTCCTTTGCTGATGCCAATGCAATGTTAGACCATAGTCCCCTGGGAACAGTTATTTTTACCTCACCAAGAAAATCCCCAAATTAACAAGCTCACGTGCCATCTGCTTCTATCTCAAAAAGTACAGAAGAACCACATAATGGTATTCAAGTTTGGTTGTCAGGATTCCGGATTAAGAAATCCTAATTTTTTTGCATTCCATAAATGGATGGTTAGACTGTCTTCAGAAAACAACTTTTTTTTTTTTTTTCTGGAGCAAAGGTGAGAGAATACAAATCTGTAGATCTGAGGGAACTAGGTTGGGGAGAGAGAGAATGACAACTAGCTAGGGACCAAAGAAGTTGCTTTGAATGAGAAGGCGCATGGCTCCTTTTAATGGGATTATATCATCATACACGTCATTTCCTTAAAAAAAAAAAAAAAAAAATTGCTCACCATCTTTTTTAAATTGCTATTACTTTTTAGACAGAAATTTTTCATTTTGAAAACCCATCCCTTCCCTCAATCTGAGATGATTTGAAAATTCTTTGTTGGGTTCTTACCTTGAAGAAGGTCATCGTTGAGCCATCTCTGACTGCCCCATATTGGATCTTGGTTTGCTTTGCTAGATCATCAGCTGAGTCTATGGGGGACTCCATTCTCTCTACTGTCAAGAAGGCAGCCAGATTGGCAGTGTAGGATGATATGATGATTAGGGTGAAAAACCACCATATCCCTCCAACTATTCTGGTCGATAGAGCTTTGGGCATCAGCTCTGATCCTGTGATGGTATCATCAGAGTAAGCATGTTAAATAGAGTCAGAGGAAATGAGAAGACTTATGGTGTGATCACAATTCTATGGAGATCACAAATTTTTAAGGCATAAAAATTATGTATCTATCAAGGTCTTAACATCGTATGCGTAGGAGGCATAAGTGCATTTTTAAGAAAATGGAAGAAAATTTAAGACTTTTAAATCAATAATCACTTCTACTTAAAATAAAATATATCAA
>NW_006408567.1:3478030-3507933 GCF_000296735.1 Chrysochloris asiatica
GCTTGCAGTTCAAACAGTTTTGCAGTCTGGTGCATTAACCCATAGTGCCACACCAGGACTCCACATATACATGTATATATTTCTTTGCTTGTTTTTGTTAAAAAGACAGCTCTAAAAGTCCTGGCCTTTCAGTACTGTCTAAAATAAGACTTATTGTATCACATAAAATGTTCTCTTAGTATAACTATAAAACTCTTTGAAATCCTAATTTATTTAAGTTCGAATAATGTGAGAAGCTTTTGAAAAATTAACAGCCCATGTCGTATCCCATGTACTTGTAGTAAAACACTGGAATTATTCAAATCATGTGAAGTAAGTTGCAGCCATACTAAAGCATGGATGAACTGTTTTTTCATTGTTTTATGAGAAAATCTCAATTATTTTTTCTAATGTATACTCTACTTTTTCTAAAAAGAATATATTAATTGAATTGTATAATTGTATGCGTGTGTGGCACTGTGGGCTAATGCATTAGATTGCAAAGTAGTTTGAACTGAAAAGTCAGTGGTTCAACCTCACCAGCTGCTCTTTGGCAACCCTATACAGGGTCGCTATGGGTTGGAATCGACTCGATGGCACTTAACAACAACATCCTTAAATAAAGTATTATTTCTGAAATACATTACAAAAACTGGCAATTTCTCAGGTGGACAGATACGCTTCTTATTAAAAATTTACATTTTAGAGGTTATTTCCATAATATTTATGACTATTTTAAAATATAACATATAAGTACTTAATGGGCTTACCAAAAGTGGCTTCCTCTCTAAAAGAAAGTATGCGTGGACTAAGTCTACTTGAACAGTGACTTAAAGTCTACTTGAACACATCTATGGAAATACTCTAGCTGAAAACTTTTGGTCAAACTGAGAAACAATGCAGTGGAATTGGAAGAGATTAGAAGGGTGTATATAGGAGGCTCACTTCAATTGCACTGGTTCATGGTTATCTTTTGACTAATGGATTTATATGAAACACATCATGTTCTTTACATTACCTCTAGTCACCTAGAGGCATGACAGAGCTTATGTGACCAGTTAAAAAGCAGACACCCTAAGTTTAAAACTCTGAATGAAAAAGTACAGCAGGTCAAACATAAGGCATAAAGGATTATTTCACTGGGTGTTTTAAAGTTCTGTAGTTATGGGCTTAAGATGGAAAGAAAAATTGGAGCTTACCAATCAACAAATAAATGAGTTTATGCTTAGGTTTAATCTATAAACAGACACACATATTACTCAAGAAATCAAAGCTAGCTCAAGGCTTGTGATAAGCAGATCAAAGTTGGCAAAGTTTCTAGGCTTTCAATGAACAGATACACATATTCTCCTAATGCGATTTGGCACTGGATATCTTTGTGCTTTACTCACTTATTTTTATTGAGGTGAATTCTTTGACTGTTGTTTGTATTTCTTTGCTTTGTTTGTTTGAACCTAGGTGTGTAATGTTGCACAGATCTATAATAGTTTCCATTAAATTGCCTCGAAGGATTTAATGGAATAGTTTGTTCCTGCTGTTTTAATCTTGTGGCTTAATGGATTTATCCACCTGTGGGTGTATGTATTTAATGCCCAAGGTTGTTTCATATCTTTGTATTTAATTGATCTAGCAGCCTTGTGGCAATGTGATATTATTTTAGATCTTTAGTTGGTTATCAATAAAATACCATTTATCTCATAAAATAGCCATAGGAAATAAATAATACAATTAATAGATACATTTTTCTTAGCTGGTAGGTGCAAGTTTTCTACTATAAATTCATCCATATGTTATTTGGTTATACTCATGAGAAAGATAAAGTTTTAACTTATTATCTATATATATGTGCAACTGTTTTATGTGGTAGGGAAACGGGACAGATGGATATAAAACCTACTATTGACCTGGGAAAAGAAATAATAATTCAACTCACATCTTTCATATTTTAAAATGTCTTTACATTTTGGGGTGCATATGTCTTAGAAATTGAGGAAAATATCACAGAAATATGGATTTTCTCCTACTGAGATTACATTTTGAACTCTTTAATGTTCACATGATTCTGTGAATTTCATGACTCTCCATGTCATTAACATACTTAGAAATGGCTCCTCTGAAGGAGAGAAGTTCAGATCTCGAGAAGATGAAATTGTGAAAGCAATCACTGTAGAATAAAACATTATTAGAAAGAAATTGGGGAAGAGAGACAATCCTTGCTGAAGTCTCTTTTGTGCCATTTACGGCAGACATGACAGCCAATCCTGATCCAGACTTTGCTCACACTCTGTTGAAAAGAGAAAGCCTGATCATAACATTCAAAAAGGAATTAAGCAAAATGGTTTCCAATTGAGTGACAAGCTTCTGCTTACAAGAGAAAGCTTAACAGTTGATGATGAGGTTAGCTACCTGGTCCAACACCACACACTAAAGACGGATGCACTAACAGTCACACGTACCGCAAGTTTGTCCATGGAAACATTTGGTTCACCTGATGAATGTTTTTAAACTTCTTGAAAGACAAGCAGAGTCTGGTTGGGGCTGACTGTCATGTACCCAAGGTAGTGGTAACTAGCAGTCACTGCATCCCACGGTTTGCTGTGGATGATGGTAAACTCCAGACAGGTACAATATTAAAGACATGTTCTGGGGGAGGGTAAACTCATAGGACAGAAGGCAGTCAAGGCTCACATACCTCTCATACCCACAGCATGTTCTGGAAGATCCAAATATATGGCTAGTGTGTTTGTCTACTAATCAAAAAATTGGAAGGTCTAGTCCACCCAGAACATTCAGAAGAAAGGTCTGGGAGCTACTTAGAAAAAATTAGCCATTGAAAACCCTATGGGGTCACAATGAGTTAGAATCAGTTTGACAGCAACTGGTGTTTTTTAACGTCTGGGAAAGGCAAGCAATAGAGAAGGAAGGCGTTCTCCTTATTCTTTAAAAGTAACTGCTTATGAGATAAAACCCTAAAAATTAAACACAATAGTAAAGCACTATGTGCCTTCTAATGGGTTTTCCTAGTGAATTTATAGTTCTGTGCTGCGCTCTAAATGAAATGCAAATTATGTTTAGTAAACCAGTTGCTGTGTCTACACCTATTTAGCAGTGCCCAAATAAACTATGCTTAATTGTATGACAAGAGAGTTTACTCGTTTTCCTCAAATATCTGGGATTTCTGTACTAGAGATCTTTGATCTCTCTTCCTTTAATTTGGAGATACAGAATATAAATATTTCACATAGTTCTATAAATAACTCCCTAATGAGAAGCCTTAGGGTTCATCCCAAACAAATATGTTTAATGTATATCTCAAATGAACTTTGCTATGCCATTTTATTTTCCAAACACAATAGGAACTGTGACTCAGGATTTTCTTAAATGAATGCATTGAATCTTGGAAGTATTTTCTAGACCACATGTCTGGTATCAAAGCTTCAGAAAATTCACAAAAGAGATGATTTATTTTCCCAAGTGTTGAAATAGCTCACCCTGCCAACAAAAACAAGTGATCAAATCATAAAAACAAATATGTAAAACATATTACACATCTATGACTTGGACTGTATTTTTTCCACCCATATATTTACTATTGCTATGGTTTCAATTAAGACGGATTTTCAAGTCATTAGAACCTATAAAATAAATTCCAGTTGGGTGTGTCACAGTGGTAATTAGGTAGAAGACTTAGGTGCTGCCAGCTATTGGAAGAATGTAAGTAGAATGAAACTTCACAGAATTCAAATTCCATTCCTTTCAAAACTCTGAAATTTGTGGCATTATGGCTTAAAAGAAAAATGACTGTCACCTCCATCTATGCAAATTAATAAGCAATTCAAAGGTAGTTTCTCCTTTGTTGATCACAGAAAAATTTGGATTCATTGCTTAGTAGAAGGACTTTGTTAAACATATAGTAAAGGTGTTCCATTTAGATCATTTTTGTCTTCGTGTTCAGAACTGGCTAGGAAGTCAATTGCTATTTTTTATTAAGTTCCTGAGCTTCTCAGTTTTCAGGCTACCCTATAGCTTCATGATGGAGTTTACCAGCACAAAAACCTTTCAGCAGACTGTGGGATGCGTGTGACAAAGAGGGGTAACCGGTGTACCTTGCTGCATGAGAGCTCCAACTCCAAACCAGAAACTATTTAGTAAAGTAAAATTGTTTTCCACCACATCTGAGTCAGGGTTGCATGGGTGGGGATTATACCACTCGTAGGGTGTAAACCTGTGGTAGTTAACAGAAACAGTCTGTAAACATCAGATAAAAACACGTGGCACCAGCAAAACCTGCTGAACAATGCAGAAAATTCAACAGTGATGAGAGTATGAAATCAACACATTAAAGTCATAAGCTTACAGCTTTGGCAGCCCAAGTGCAAAGCCACCTTGTGACATAAATACTTACCAGGCTGTTTATTTCAAGACAAAGTCCATTAGTCGGCTGGAATTCAACTCTGAAGGTCTATATCTACTGAATTCTTCCAAGTTTTCATTCATTCGCATTTTACTGAACAACTAGATGGAGCTTAAAGAAAGGTTCACCCATCCCATACATTTATCCCACCAATTGGTGATGATAGTTACACATACTTGTTGCATATCAACTTTAATGTCAAGATATCATGTTACTAGGTACTGTGGGAGACTGAAAGGAGAGACTTGCTTCCAAGGGGCTTCTATGGATAGATGCTACAAAGAAACTAAAAACAATTAGTAAGCAAAGAAGGGTTGGATATTTAGGTTGCCTTGCATAATTTTTAAATTGTATTTAGAAACAAAATCAAAATCTTGAACGAAGAGACAAATCTTAAACTTAGAAGTCTCCTGACCCAAGTCTTGTTGTTAAGTACTGACTCATAGCAACCCCACATAGTTTCCGAGTCTGTAAATCTTCGCAGGAGCAGAAAATCTCATCTTTTCTCCCGCAGCCCAGGTATTAGTATTAACTCCAAAGCCTGTCTCATTGGGGAGTTTTAGGTTTATAACTCCCTCCAGATTTCATTTTAAATTAATTGTTCCCAGAACTGTGGACTGTAATCACCTATCACCACCTCTAGTTAATATTATCATTGTTCTTAAAGATCCCTGGGAGCACAGTGACTCCATATGATAAGCACTGGACTGTGAGCCACAAGGTCTGTGATGTGAGCCCATTAACTCCTCTGTGGGAGAAAAATGAGGCTTTCTGCTCCCTCAAAGATTTAAAGCCTCAAAAACCCTATACAGGGTTGCTATGAGTCTGAACGGTGGCACTTAAAAACAACATCCTGGGTGGTTCAAACAGCATGCACTCAGCTGCTAATCAAAAGGTTGGTAGGATAAGCACTGAACTACAAGGTTGGTTTGAATCCCAAGGTCAGTGATTCAAACTCACCAGGCTGTCCTTGAAAACCCTATAAATACTTTGAGTCAAACCAAACTGACTCTATGGCACTTTACCAAAACACCACCACCATAAAACATAATGGCCAAAAAGACCCTCTGGAGTCCTTATGTATTGGAATTGACTTGACAGTCATGTTATTTTATTTTATTACTTTTTAAATAATAACTCTACCAACAAGCTGGTTTACCATATTCTAGGGAAAAAACCAAACAATTATTTTGGAGGAAAGACCTTGAACGAGTCACTCAACTTCCTTGACATTGGTTTTCTTAAACTGTAAAGAGAAGAGAACCCAGATAACTCTGGGGTATGCAAGTGGGAGACTGAAAACATGTTTGGCTCATTCTCTAGTTTCTAAACATGTTTTAAAATTGGGAAAGGTGTGAGACAGGGTTGTATTCTTTCGCCATACTTATTCAACCTGTATGCTGAGCAAATAATACGAGAAGCTGGGTTCTATGAAGAAAAACGTGGCATCAAGTTTGGAGGAAGACTCATTAACAACCTGCGATATGTAGATGATACAACCTTGCTTGCTGAAAGTGAAGAAGACTTAAAATATTTACTAATGACGATCAAAGAGCACAGCCTTCAGTATGGATTGCATCTCAATGTAAAAACACAACAACAAAAAAAATCCTCACCACTGGACCAATAAACAACATTCTTATCAATGGAGAAAAGATTGAAGTTGTCAAGGACTTCATTCTTCTTGGATCAACTATCAACACTCACGGAAGCAGCAGTCAAGAGATCAGACGACATATTGCATTGGGCAAATCTGCTGCACAGGAACTTTTTAAAGTATTGAAGAGCAGAGATGTTAGCTTGAGGACTAAGGTGGGCCTGACCCAGGCCATGGTGTTTTCAATAGCCTCATATGGATGCGAAAGCTGGACAGTGAATAAGAAAGATCGTAGAAGAATTGATGCCTTTGAGTTGTGGTGTTGGAGGAGAATACTAAAAGTGCCATGGACTGCCAAAGAACCAATAGATCTGTTTTGGAAGAAGTGCAGCCAGAGTGCTCCTTGGAGGCCAGGATGGCTAAGCTTCATCTCTCATACTTTGGACATATTGTCCGGAGGTAACAGTCGCTGGAGAAGGATGTCATGCTGGGTAAGGTGGAGGGTCAGAGAGGAAGA
Source organism: Chrysochloris asiatica (assembly GCF_000296735.1). Taxonomy (NCBI): domain Eukaryota; kingdom Metazoa; phylum Chordata; class Mammalia; order Afrosoricida; family Chrysochloridae; genus Chrysochloris; species Chrysochloris asiatica. Next base: position 3,484,538 of record NW_006408567.1, read on the forward strand.
GGAAGACCCCTAATGAGATGGATTGGCCATGTGGCATCATTGATGGACTCAAGTGTGGCAGCGGTAGTGAGGTTGGCCCAGCATTGGACATTGTTTCGTTCTGCTGTGCATGTAGTCGCTATGAGTCGGTTCCGACTCGATGGCACCTGACAACAACAACAACAAGAAACATCTGCCTGAACTATATGGCCCAGAGGACATCTCTGCTCTGTGGTTATTTTTTTACGGACATCTTGCCAAGGGACACTAATTGTTCCAATGAGATATTAGCAAATACTCAGCAAGGTGATCTAGAAATAATTGAAAATGCAGTAGTTCTTAGGCCTGGAAGCTTTGCCATTTACCACTGGGTTCTTTTAATGCACGTAGGAGTGCTAGAGCAGTGTTAAAACCATAAAGCTGATGAGAACATACGGAATGCTCTTCAGCCATAAGGTTTTAGCAGTAAACAATAACAGGTTGCTGACACATTGAGGAGAACTGGGATTGAGGTGAATACATTAACTATAGTGAAAAGCAGGTCACACAGTGACTCATGTACAAGGAACTGGGCAGACAGTTCTTCTTAATGAAAAACCATTCTCTATATCCCTGGACACCTTCTGGAGAGTGTACAGTGTCTCCTCATTAAATCTTAGAGGGACTGGGATAGCAGCCTCAAAATTTATCCCCCAGTAAAGGTATCCAACTCATTACTGCAGCTTTTCCACCACTGCAGCGTGTGTGCCCACAGCAGGTAAATTTGAAGCTTATGAATATACCTTTAATTGACAATGGCATATCAATACATTTTAATTACCATTTCAACAACATAATTAAGTTGTGAATTGTTTCAACAGTATAATTAAGTTTTGAATTTATACACACTTATAACCATAATAGTTTACTGAGCTGAAGAAATGAATACTAATATTAATGAACCCACTAATTGAAACACTATGCAGAGTGAAGATGTCATTACTTAAACAGTATCACTCTCACTTGCACAATAATTTTAAAATAGTAATTGCAATACATTAAGCAGTTTAAGCATTCAAGAGAAGGTTTTTTTATTTTATTATTTTTTTTTTATCAAGTAAACTATAACCCTGGTATTCTAGTATGTATTCTCCAAAAGTGCTCTGATCAATGAACTTTACCACTTATCTGTTTGGAATGCTGCTTTTAACGTGCTTCAGTGTTTTATACTTTGCACTTAAAAGTGAGCAATTAATCTAGTGTCCCATGGCCAAAAAGAAAGCTGTCTAAATAGTAATGTGATTTTGTCTGTTCAGTGGAGATATTTTAAGTTCTTTCTCTATGGGAATTTGAGTGACTTGGGGAAGGTGCACTGATGAAAATGATAGAATGCTGTTCTATAAGACACTGGCTTTTTATAATGCAGTAGACCTACCAGTTGCCTAGATGTAGATATTTCAGTATAAAATTCCTAATGCCTGCTTCAAGATAGCCAGTGTAATAGCAGTGTCAGCATCAGAGGCTCTGGGGAAAAGATTAATAATCTGTGCCAGTGATAACCTGGGACTCTTATCTCCAAATGATTCACAAGAAATCAATACTCATCTTTAATAAAATGATAGAGAAAGGGGAAAAAGTATGCCTACAGTCTATGTCAAAATTTGCATATAGAATAAAGAGTAGAATTATGTTGAAACTTGAAGGTTCATTTTGGAATCATGCTTATTATGCCAGGCTTATACTTGGATAGGAGATATAAGAAATCCTCATATTAATGATCTTTAATTATAGGACTAGTGTGTGTGGGAAACTAAGAATGGACATTGGGTTCCATGAACATTGGGTGATCCACTCCTTTTTCAAAAAAGAACACTCTATTTGAACTTGTAATATAACCATTGGTTTTTTTTAGTATAACTAGGCTTTTTTGATTATTTTTCTATGCAAAGTGTCAACTTAATAATATGTTTTATTTTAAGAAGAGAAACACAAATCATAAAAGAAAATATAAGCTGATATTATTTCTGGATATTTAGTCAATTTAAATTGGGGTTACATGATGGATTTAATACCTTGGGATTATGTATTTTCTAAGAGTAATTTAAAAAATGTCAACCACAAAACAAAACCTACTAACACCCACATTTGTTGCAAGTCATAACAACTGAAATTTTTATATCACTTTCCTTAGTTTATCTCATTTATATCTATCACTTTATAAATTCAATTCAATTTGGCAAGTGATTCTGAAGTATTATTTTATGAGTGCATTTGTTTAAATACAGAGGTGGTCTTTGTTTTTTCCTTTTAAAAGACCATACATAGAAAGAATTTACTTCAGAATATGAATTCAAAAGTGTCTTTCAAGCTAAAGAGGATTTTGAGATTGATTGGTTTTTCTTTCCACTTCACTAAATTTAAATGCCACCAGTCATCTGTCATTTTGTCATACTATGATGGCTTGCATGCTGCTGTGATGCTGGAAGCTATGCCTCTGGTATTTCAAATACCAGCAGGGTCACCCAAGTTTCTAGAGTTTCTAGACTAATCCAGACGGGAAGGAAGGTTGTGGTGATCTTCTGAAAGTAGTCAGTGGAAGCCTTATGACTACCAGTGGAGCATTTTCTGACATAGTGCCAAAGGATGAGACCCTCAGGCTGGAAGGCACTCAAACTACAAGTTGGGAAGAGCTGCCTCCTCAAAGTAGAATTGATTTTAACAATGTGGATGGAGCAAAACTTCTGAGACCTACATTTGCTTACATTTCATAACTCAAAATGTGAAGAAAAAGCTGGAATTATCCATTAATAATCCCAACATGAAATGTTTAGAGTATGAATTTAGGAAAAATGGAAGTTGTCAAAAATAAAATGAAGATCAATATCCTAGGCATGAGTGAGTTGGACTGGACTGGTCCTGGCCATTTTGTATCAGACAGTTATGGTCTATTATGCTAGAAATGACAGAATAAAGAGAAATGGTATAGCATTCATTGTAAAAAAGAATATTTCAAGATATATCCTGAAGTAGAACATTGTAAGCTATAGGATAATATCCATATGCCTACAAGAAAGACCAGTTAATACAACTGTTATTTAAATTTGTCCTGGTGTGGCACTATGGGTTAATGCCCCAGACTCCAAAGCATTTGGACTGCAAGATTATTGGTTCAACCTCACCAGCTGCTCCTCAGAAACCCTATCCAGGGTTGCTATGGGTCGGAACCAACTCGATGGCACTTAACAACAACAATATCAATTGCTAATGCCACAGATGAAGAAACTAAAGATTTTTATGAGCTGCTATAATCTGGAACAGATCAGATATGCAAACAAGATGCACTCATAATTACTGGAAATTGGAATATGAAAGGTGGAAACAAAGAAGAAGGCTCAGTAGCTGGCAAATATAGCCTTATGACTGTATGATAGAATGTTGCAGGACTGACAGTTAACTGCAAGGTCAGTGGTTCAAACCCACCACCCATTCTTCAGAAATCTTATATGGGACTGTTGTGAGTTGGAACCAACTTGCTGGCACTTAACAATAATAATAGTAACTTATTCATAGCAAGTATCTTTTTCAGCAACATAGACATGACCTCTCTAGATGGAGTACACAGGAATCAAATCGACTACTTCTATGGAAACAGTCAATGGAGAAGATTAATCTCATCAATCAGATCAAGGCCAGGGGTCTACTGCAGATTAGACTATCAATTACACACATGCAAATTCAAGTTGAAGCTGAAGAAAAAAAAGTTTTTAATCTGTACAGGAGACTAAGTACAACCTTGAATTTATCTCACCTGACTTTAGAGACCATCTCAAGAATAGATTTGATGCATGAAAGTCTAAAGATAGTAAATCAGATGAGTTATGGGATGGTATCAAGGACATTATAAATGAAGAAAACAAAATGTCATTAAAAATGATAAAAAAGAAAGAAAAGACCAAAATGGATGTCAATAGAGACTCTGAAACTTTCTCTTGAACATAGAATAACTAAGGAAAGAGGGAGACATGGTGAACTAAAATGTGGAATAAAATATTTCAAAGGGTGACTCAAGAAGACAAAGTAAAGCATTATGCTCAAATGTACAAAGACCTGGGGTCAGAAAACAAAAAAGGTAAGAACATGTTTAGCATTTCTCAAGCTGAAAGAACTGAAGAAAAAAATTCAAGTTTAGGTTTGTGATATTGAAGAATTCTATGGGCAAGGAATTCTGGTGTGACACTGTAAGATAAGCACAGGACTGCAAAGTCAGTTTGAACTGCTATAAGTATAAGAAATAACTTGATGACACTTAATAATAACAACAACAATGGACAAAATATTGACCATCACAGGAAGCATCAAAAGATGAAGGAATACACAGAGTCACTGTACCAATAAGAATTAGTTTATACTGGTACTGAGGAAAGACATCTAAACTGCATTGAAGGCAATGACAAAATGCAAGGCTCCAGGAATACCAAATGAGATGTCATAACAGATGCAATTCTGGAAGTGCTTACTCATGTATGTCAAGAAATTTGGAAGACAGTTACATGACCAACTAGCTGGAAGAGATACATATTTGTGCCCATTCCAAAGAGCTCAACAGAATGGGGAAATTTTTGAAAAATATTAATATCACATGGAAGTTAAATTTTATTGAAGATAATTTAAAAAATTGTTTGCAGCAGTACATGGACAGGGAACTGTCAGAAATTCAAGCCACATTAAGAAAAGAACATGGAAAGAAGTCTATCATTCCATGTCAGAGATGGTTGAAAGCAGAAAATATCAGAAGGATGTTAACCTGAATTTTATTGACTATGCAAAAGTAGTCAACTGTATGGATTGTAACACATTATGGATAATATTCCAAAGAATGAGAATGCCTGAAAACTTATTGGACTTGTGAAGAACCTATACATCGACTAAGAGAAGTTGTTTGGACAGATTGGAATTGTTAAATATTTTATTTTACTTTAATCCATGGTCTATGCTCATTGTTACAGCAGTCAAGACTTCAAACGATGGTTTAAAATCAGGAAAGGTGTGCATTATGAAGCTATTCTTTCACCATATGTATTTAATCTGTATGCTAAGAAAATAATCCAAGAATTTGATTACATGAAAAATGAGGCATTAAGACTGGAGGAAGATTAACAATCCATGAAATGCAGATGGAAAAACCTTGGGGGTTAAAAATGAAGAGGATTTAAAACACTTATTGATGAAGATCAAAAATTATAATCTTCAGTATGGGTTACACTTCAGTGTAAAGAAAACAAGATTTCTCATAATTAGATTAGGAACAACAACAGAAATTCAAGGTGGCTTTAGAAGAGGTTGTGGAATGAGGGGTATCATTACTGACATTAGATGGACCTTAGCTGAAAGCAAAGAATATCAGGAAGAAGCTTACTTGTGCTTTATTTACTATGTAAAAGTAATCAACTGTGAGATTTATACCATATTATGGAGAACATTGCAAAGAATGGGTATTCCAGAACACTTAACTGTGCTCATGAGGAACCTCTACATAGAATAAGAGGTAGTCATTAAGACTGAACGAAGGGATATTGAATGATTTAAAATCAGCAAAGGTGTGTGCCAGCGTTGAATTATTTCATTGTATTTGTTTAATTTACTTGCTGAGCAAATAATCCGAGAAACTACATTACATGAAGAGTAATATGGCAACAGGATTAGAGGAAGACTCATTAACAACATGCAATATATAGATGATAAAACTCTGCTTAACTATTTAAAACACTTACTGATGGAGATCAAAGACCACAGCCTACAGTATGGATTGCACCTCAAAGTGAAGAAAACAAAAATGCTCAGAACGAGACCAATAAATAGCATCATGACAAATAAAGAAAAAATTGTAGTTGTCAAAGACTTCATTTTTCTTGGTTCCACTATTAACACTCATGGGAGTAGCAGTCAAGAAATCAAATGACCTATTGCAGTAGGCAAATCTGCGGCACAAGGCTTCTTTAAAGCATTTAAGAACAAAGATATCAGTTTGAGGAATAGGGTACACCTGATTCACGCCATGGTATTTTCAGGAACCTAATATTCATGTGAAAGTTGGACAATCAGTAAGGAATACCATAGAATTGATGCATCTGAGTTATGGTGTTTGAGGAGAATATTAAAAGTACTGACTGAGGAACAAGCAAATCTGTATTAGGAGAAGTATAGCCAGAATGCTCCTTAGAAGCCAGGATGGCAAGACTACCTGTACTCTCATACTTCAGACCTATTATTGGGAGGGACCAATCCCTGGACAAAGACATCATGTTGGTAAAGAGTGAAAAAAAGGAATGGGCTCAAGTGTAGCAACAATTGTGAGAATGGTGCAGGGCCAGTACAGAGTTGCTCTGTGTCAGAGCCTGCTTTCCCTAACAATTACAACAACAATATCATGATAAATGGAGAAAAGATTAGAATTGCCAATTATTTCATTTTACTTTAATCTATGATTCACTCATGCAGTAGGATAAGCACTGCACTACTAACCATGAGTTTGGTATTTAAAATATAATAGTTGCTTGGAATGAGTCAAAACTGGCTTGATGGCACTTAACAACAACAACAATTGCATTGGTCAAATATGCTGCAAAAAAATATCTCTTTACAATGTTAAAAAAAAGATATGCCATGGTATTTTCAATCACTCTCACTTGTATGGGAAAGCTGGATAATGATTATGGAATACTGAAGATGAATTGATAACTTTGAATTGTGGTGTTGATGAATAATATTGAATGAATCATGGACTTTGAGAAGAATGAACACATCTGTTTTGAAAGAAGTATAGACAGAACTCTTCTTAGAATCAAGGTTGGAGAGACTTCCTTTAATATAGTTTGGACATGCTATCAGGTGGAACCTGTCTCTGGAGAAAGACATCATGCTTTATAGAGGGTCAACTAAAAGTAAGAAGACATTCAATGAGGTAGAATGACACAATGGGTTCAAGCACAGTGATCAAGGATGGTGCAGGAACAGTAAATGCTTTGTTCTGTTGTATATGAGGCCATTTTTCAGTCAGCACCAATTCAATGACACCTAACAACTTTGGTTACTCAATGTAATGGAAATAAAAATTCTCACCACTGAACAAATAAATAACATTATAATAAATGGAGAAAAAACTGAAGTTGTCAAAGACTTCATTTTGCTAGGATGAACCATCAATACTCATGGAAGCAACAGTCAAGAAATCAAGTGACATATTGCATTATGCAAATCTGTTGCACAAAACCTCTTTAAAGTGTTGAAGAGCAAACATATCAATCAGTTTGAGGACTAAGATGTGCCTGACCCAACTCATGGTATTTTCAATAACCTCATATGAGTGCTAAAGTTGGACTGTAAATACGGAAGACCATAGAACTGAAGCATTTGAATTATGGTGTTGGAAGAGAATATTAAAAGAACCGTGGACTGCCAAAAGAACAAACCAATCTGTGTTGGAAGAAGCACAGCCAGAATGCTCCCTGAAGACAGCATGGCCAGCTTTCTTCTATCATAGGCCAGACATATTATCAGGAGGAACCAGTCCCTAGCCAAGGAAGTCATGTTTGGTAAAATGGTAGGTCAGAGGACAAGAGGAAGACCCCAAACAAGATGTAATAACTCAGCGGCAACAGCAATGGGCTCAAATGTAACAAAGATTGTGAAATTGGTACAAGACCAGGCAGTATTTCATTCTGTTGTACATAGGGTCATTATGAGTCTGTACCGACTCAATGGCACCTAACAACAACAAATATGGCAACTGAAATCCATTTTACATCTTAGCTTATTGGGGCAAAGTAACTGAGTTCATGGTCTCAGATTATAATATTGTTGTTAAGTGCAGTAAAGTCAATTCCGACCCATAGCGACACTATATAGGGTTTCCAAGGAGCAGTTGGTGAGCTTGAACCACTGACCTTGCAATGCAAATGACTTTGCAGTCTAATGCATTAGCCCACAGTGCCACACCAGTACTCCTATGATGGGGGAGGTAAAGGTGAATTGGCAAACTTATTCAGTCAGTATATTCATTTTAGGAATTACCCACAAAATATATTTATTAACTTCATAAAACAGAACCAGGTAGCATTCAAAAACATAAAGTAGATGAATGTAGGTGAGAATTTGGCCACTACTACAATATACCTGTGCACTGCAGGGAACTATTTTCCATATTTTAATATAGATTTCTATATAGTTTCTCTTTTGCCACCATATTGTTTGCAAGTTTGTATTTGATGCATAGAATCTAACTCTCCATTTCCAATAGATTCAGAGTGAGAGGGATGCAGTGAAAAGGGGAGACAAGGCAAATAGAATAAATAAGGAAGCGCTGGTTTTTAAATTGTACAGTTAGTGAATTGGAATATTGAGTGTATAGTAAAGATTATAGGTGAAGGGTAAGACCTCTTATCATAATAGAAATAGAATGTGTGAAGTCAGAACATACTGGGCTTTTGGTTGCCAAGAACTTACAGAGGAACAGACAAAATAAAGACTGAATATATAAAGACACTATTCTGACATATTCTGATGACAAAAATAAGGTGATTTATGTACAGTATGGCCAAGTGTCAAGGGGTATTTCAGACTTGTGTTTGTGAAAACTGGATGCTGCTGACAGGTTTTTTTACTCCCCGTGTTTGGTCGAGTCAGTATCATGAACAACATGCTGGCTCATCAACATTGTTTTGACTGATCTATTCATCAACACCGTTGCCTAGATAGACACACAGTAAGGGAATAAAGATGTTCACTATTCTGTTTGTCTCTGATGTTTGGATTGGTTCATTAGCCTTCATATAACTCCCGTAAGGATTTACACCCTCGGAAACCCTGTACAGGGTCGCTATGGGTCGGAACCGACTTGAAGGCACTTAACAACAACAACAAATCCAAAAAGAGAGGGCCTTTCCAGAGGAGAGGAACGGAGCAATTTGTCATTCATTAGAAGGCCCATCACTTTAGAGTAGTAATTTCTTAATTGCTCACTTTAGGGCAGTATTAGCTTCACCTAGAAGTCTGGAATGAGAAATGAACCTCCAAAGGTGAGCACTTCATTTTTCAAATTTAATATTCAAAGCAATATCATCATTGTTTAGAACATGATTTTTCAACCTTGGCACTGTTGACATTTTATTGTAGGGGATTTTGCTGTGCATGATAGTTTATTTGGCAGGATGCCTGAACTCTTTGTACTTGATACCACTAGTACTCCCCTTCACTTGGTTGTGACAATGAAAAGTGTCTCCAGACATTGCCAAATGTTCCCTCGTGTATGTGTGTTTGTGAAAATCTTTCCTAGCTGAGAACTACTGTCTAAAGCATTAAAGTATCAAACAACAACATCACTTTATGCATATACTGTCAGCACTTTATTTTATGAATTAAGGTATATGGAAAGAGAGATTTGGTTAATATTTTTGTTGTTAAGTGTCATCAGGTCAGTTGATTCCAACTAATAGCAACCTTGTATAGGGTTTCGGAGACTTAGATCTTTGCGGGAGTCTTATCTTTCTCCTGTGGAGTGGCTGGCAGGCATATCTTGTGGTAAACAATCCAGTGCTTATCATTTAGAGCCAACATGCTCCCTGGTTACTATTTAATGGTAGTTTAATATTTGGCCAAATTTGGGAAACAGTTTGGGATTTTCTTCTCAAAATATTTATTATACAGCCAGAATGCTCCTCAGAAGCAAAAATGATGAGACTTCATCACACGTATTTTGGACATGTTAAAAGGAGGGACCAGTCCCTGGATAAAGGCATCATGCTTAGGAAAGTAGAAGACCAATAAAAAAGGGCCAGACCCTCAATGAGATGAACTGACACAATGGCTGCAATAATGGGCCCAAGCATACAACGATGATGAGAAGGGTACAGGACCCGTCAGTGCTTCATTCTGCTGTACTTTGGGTTGCTGTGAGTCAGAAATGATTCAACAGCCCTTAACAACACCAACATAATTTATCACCTATATAAAACTTTAAAAACTATACTTCACACTGAATGTGTAAATAACTACATATGAGAGCACACATTTACTCATTTTTAATACGTCTACCTTGTGGATCTTTAGCTCCTTTCCAGACTGGGTTATTTATTTTTTCCTTTTTTCAAGTTTTCATTATAATTACACCAGGGAAAATGTTACCTGTCATTAATCAAAACCAGACAATGACCATGACAAAGGGCTAGCATGAAGAAATATGACTTTTAGAAATTCCTGGAGGGAAAACAAAAATTGATTAGGGAAAAAGTTCACTGAGTTTTGTTGAAAGGTGAAAAAGATTGAGAACAAATAAGGGGCATACCAAACAATTATTTTGTACATGGTTTATCTAGGGATATCAAATGTTGAAGTCTACAGAAATATAAAGTTGTGTAACAAATTCAGCATCAGAGGTATTTAGAAAATATAATGCACTGCAAGGTCTAAAAATTCTCTGAAGACCTGTGCAAAGTAGAATGGTTATACAGTCAAATATAAAAAAATAAAATATAAGTGGAGCAATCTTGATGGTAGCATAAAAAGTTTATGCCTCCAGACTCTGTATATAAGTGGTATTTCCTCTGATAGTTATTTCTAGAATTCTCTTGCCCACTGTCTAATATTTTTAAAAAGAAATTTCATACAAATTTCAAAAATATTTTTCTTTATTCCTGAGGGTTTCACAATCTTGTTTTATCCCAGTGTGTATTTCTATAATAATTCCTAGCTAACATTTCTCTCAGTTTTGTGAAACCAGATAATCCAGCTATTTTAACAGTATTTTACTGTTCCCATTAAGGCATCTTCAATACATTATCTGAGATACTGTAATTTTGGTCTACCTTTAGAGTGTAGAGTTAAATTTGAGAGTGACATTGTCATTTGTAATTAGTTCAGCAGTTCTTGAACTTACCTTGCTATCACAAAGAGTACACAGCTGACTCCCAGGCAGGCCAAGAGCACATACATCCAAATATCCGGTGACAGAGGGTTGAGGAAGGAGAAGACACCTGGATTTGTACCATTGGGCTTCCGGTAGAGAATGCTGATACCCAAGGTCATGAAGGGCTTAGAGAAGTCAATGACTTTCTCCCGCACATAGGTGATGGTAAGAGGAGCCACAGCCAGGTCAGCCCTCTACAAAAGCAAGCCAGAAGTCATTACCTTAGTGGTCTAGCTTCTCAGCAAATTTCTGAGCTTTCCCTGAGCACAATGATCTCTATTCTCAACTTCTAAAGCTTCTTACACTCTGGGTAATGTAAATCATTAAGCACTCAACTACTAGTAAAAAAAATTGGAGGTTCAAGCTCACCATATGTTGCCTGGAACATAGGCCTGCCCATCTATTTCCAAAAGGGTTCAGCTTTGAACATCCTATGCAGCAGTTCTAGTTCTTAAATGCACACCTAGGGTTGCCATATGTTAGAAATGATTCAATGGCAATTAACAACAACAACAACAATGCTACTTATGCAAGAAGTTTCGTGTGATGATTGGGTTTAATACAAAAGATTGGATTTAAATAGTTATGTTTATTAATTCAATATTTACTAGCAAAGAGAAATCAAAAGGCATAAATATATGTATTTGTGAAAATGAGGGAGTTTCATGAAAATAATGAAAATTTTCCAGACTTTTTGAAGTTCCCTTATATATGGTGCATACACACACACATACATACATACACATGAACCTACATAATAAATTCCTTAACCTATGAATAATGGACATTTTTTCCTACTACCATAATATATTTGCTCTTATTGTTGTTATTTAGTGCTGTTGATTCCATTCTGACTCAGTGCAGCCCTGTATAGGGTTTCTGAGGAGCAACTGGTAGATTTAAACCACTGACATTGTGGTTCAAACTAAACTTGTGGTCCAGTGCTTATCCTACAGCACCACACCAGTCTCTATAGAGACTCTTAAGTAACACTGAGTTGGTTCCAACTCATAGTGATCCTGCATAGGCTTTCCAAAGAGCAGCTAGTGGATTTAAACGGCTGATTTTGTAATTATCAGTGCTGTTTTCCACCACATAAAGACTCCATGGAATCCCATGCAGATGATTAACACACATACATACATGCATACAAAGGAAAAAAACCATAGGAGGAATTCTTTAAGAGGGGCATGTGTGTATCATGGTCTCAGTAGATGGAAAGATGATATTTCACTTTGAGCTGAAAACTTTAGGAGTTCTTTCTCTAACTTAAGAATTACTCAGGCTTATTCTTCTGCTGTGCATAAGGTCTCTATGGGTCGGTACTGACTCGATGGCACGTAACAATAACAGTAAATTTTTCAACATAATGGATGGACTTATACCTTTTTATCCTCAGATTTCAACAGAGCTTCTAGACTAAGAGAGTCTAAGAAAAAATGTTATCTCTGAAAATTACCCTGTGAACATCCTTTGGCTCACTGCAGTCAGTTAATATCTGACATGGTACTGGAAGATGAGCTTCATAGGTTGGAAGATACTCAGACTACACAGTGGCCTCAACAATGAACTCAAGCATACCAGTAATTGTGAGGCTGACACAAGCCTGGGTAATGTTTTGTCCTGGTGTATATGGGGCCATCAGGAATCAGAACCCACATGCTGAACTAATATGGCTCAAATATATTTAAATTTACTCTGACTCTGACTGAAGTGTCCCTCTTTTATTTCCTCTTATTTATTATACAGACAAATGTGCCTCATATTTAGGAGATACAGTTTGCTTACATGATCTATGAGCTCTTTGACCATCCCATTCCATTCTCCTTTGTCATTCTGGGCTCCATATTTGCCATCAGGAACTAGTTTGACATCATAAATGAAACCAAGGATGCTTGACAATTCCTTCAACAGATCCAGGCAATATCCTTCAAATCTGTCATTTCCATAAAGGGGCTTATCAGACTTCCTGTACATCACATACGGTTCTTCCTATATAAAACAAACCAAATATGAAAACACTGTTACAAAGAAAGCCAGAAAGTACTTACAAAGTTCTACTAGCAACTTGAAAATAATTTTTAATATTTGAAAATCTTCAACTCAGTCTTGAACTCCTTGTCTTTGCTGATTTCATCTTCTCTGCGCCCTTTGCAAATGTAGACACTTTTTGTATCCGTTTTTTCTTTCTCTTTACTTTATCTCTTTGGATGGGAGAGTTTTATTCCAATGCAGGGGGAGAGGGACCATAGTGCTGGGAGTGACTGTTGGGATAAAGAAGCACTCATGTTTTGACTTTAGGTCTGAAGACAGGGCAGGGCATAAGGAAGTATGTATTGCACTTTGTCTAGTTGACCTAATCTCCTTCTTGGCATTCATCTAAGTACCTTGACTACTTAAAAAATGAAAATGCATATTAACAAATAGATTTTTTCCTTCCTCATATAAACTTTATACTGCATAATCTTATTTCCTCATATTCCAGATAAATTTCATCTCATTTTCATTATTCACATATCACTATATCTTTGTTTGATTTATTTTAGGGTGTCTTATTCAAATGACCATTCCTGTATCATCTTTTATCATAAGTCCCATTTTATTACTTAAAATAACCTTAAATTTCATATCTGATAATTCTCTGCTTACACACTTATATAATAAATTCCTAAACCTATGAATAATGGACATTTCTTCCTTACTACCATAATATATTTGCTCTTATTGTTGTTGTTAAGTGCCATTGAGTCAATCTGGACTCATTGCAGTCCTGTATAGGGTTTCTGAGGAGCAACTGGCAGATTTAAACCACTGATATTGTGGTTCAAACTAAATTTGTGGTCCAGTGCTTATCCTACAGCACCACACCAGTCTCTATAGAGACTCTTAAGTGTCGTTGAGTTGGTTCCAACTCATAGTGATCCTGCATAAGTTTTCCAAAGAGCAGTTGGTGGGTTTGAACTGCTGACTTTGTGATTATCAGTGCTATACTTTTCCTACAGCACCACATAAAGACTCCATGGAAACCCATGCAGATGATTAACACACTCTGCTGCTAAGTGAGAGGTTGCAAGTTCTATCTAACCCGAGTTACCTTGGAAGAAAGACCCGGAAGTTTCCTTCCAAAAAGTTAACCTTGAAAACATCATGGAGCACAGTTCTACTCTGATATATATGGAATCACCATGAGTAAATATCAATTCAACACAATTGCTTTGTTTTTTAGGTTGACCACGATCTATGGCATTTTAAAATTCTTCTCTTGCCTAAAGGAATCCTGGTGTGGTGTTGTATGATAAACACAGGACTTCTAACCACAAGGATATTGGTTCAAACCCACCAGCTGCTCCTTAGAAACACCATGAAACTGACTCAGTGGCACTTAAAAACAACAACAATCTCACCTTAATGAAAGATGAACTTATTTTTAAAAAATAATAATACTTTTTATACTATTGATGAGTCTTTGGGTAGTGAAAATAGTTAAAAACTTGACTACTAGGCAAAGATTGATGACTTTGAACCTACCCAGAGGCAACTTGGGTTAGAATGTATTCAATGGCATCAGGGTCCCATATATCTGTATCTATAGGCTGCTACTGGTGTGGTGCTGTAGAACGAGCATTGGACCTTGAATCAAAACAACGTAGGCATTTAAACTTACTAACTGCTCCTCGCTGTGAGGCAGTACTGACTTAATGGCACTTAATAAAACAACAACAAAATATGTATACATTCACAAAATAATTTAAAAAGGATATTTACAGATAGACTTGCTGGCAACTTACCAGAAAGGTGGACTTACCAGAATAGTGGTGACAATCAGCGTTCTGTTTGCTAGTGAATCAGTGATATTGTTGGACTTATCTTTGTTGCCATCTGTCATGTTTAGCCCGCTATTGGAGTTCCAAATTCCAATCTACACAGAACACAATACATCAGAGACTGCTGGTTGCCAGGGACAGCATTTATGACAAAGAGAGACCCCTTTTACACATGAATGGTCATAGAAACTCCCAGTCTGGGAAGAAAACACCAGGACACCACAGTGGATGCTACTAAATGTGGAAAACAATGAAGGGATGAAGATAAAGGTGGATGTGGAAAATCTGCGCTATTCAGCATGAGGTGAGGTACAGTGGAGTAAGAAGTCTTTTTGTTTCATTTATTAATCTAATTGTTCTTAATTGAGTATAAAATGCTTTTTCAATGTGTGTATTTTGAATACTTGGTACCAGAAGCTATTCTAGTCATTAGGGAATATAGTAATGAATAAACAGACAAAAGTTCTTGCCCTTGCAGAGTTTCCATTCTATTAAAACTCACTGTCAGGGATAGCATTGTTATTGTTGTTAAGTGCAGTCTAGTAGATTCTGACTCATAGCAACCCTGTATAGGGTTTACAAGGAGTGGCTGGTGAGCTTGAACCATAGACCTCGCAGTTCAAATCGACCTTACAGTCCAGTGCATTAACCCGCAGCACCACACCAGGACTCCAAATCTTAAAAAGAATGAGATTACAAAAGAGGATGTAGAGACTGGTTATTAGAAATGGAAACAACGGAGGGAAGAAAAAGTTATGAGCAGTAGATTAAGTAGTTTAGTGCTGGGTGAAAGATGTGGGTCTTAATAGGACTCTGTCTATACCTGTCATGGTATCCAGCATCCTCTGACGTCATATGTTTGCCTGTATTGTCTGTTATCTTGACCAATAACCTTTCAGTAAGTGTACTTTTCTTTTATTAGTCATTGATCTTTCTATTATACAAATCAGCCATGGTAATTGGCATTCAGTAAAGTTCATTTGTCTTTTAAAAAAGGATGACCCACAATTTTCTTCAGCGGCCAACTCAATTCTGAGTGATTTGTCCCTGTAGATATAAGCTGACTTATTTAGACCCTGAAAGAACCGAAGAGAAGAGCCCTTGATAACTGAGCTATTTTTCTGAAGCATTTGTTTTGGGGTTTACTACCAGGCTAATGAGATGATGCTTCATAACCAGGCAGACCTGTTTGCTGTATGCCTTTTGACAAGATGCTAACCATACTGAGCTTTGGTTCTTCAACTGTAAATAATGTTATCAGGATACCAAGAATATCAATAAGGTAATGTATGTGTAACTATTTGTATATGCTAAGAGCTACACAAATATTCAGTAATAATGGAAAAAATTTACATGAGTGTCCCAGTAATTGTATTCTTCAAGTTTACTCTATTATAAAGGGACTTGGAATCATTAATTACTACTGTTTTGTTTTTTATTTAGAAGCTGATAAAGTAAAGAAGTTATGAAACATAGGGGTAGGCTAATGACACTAACCCTATTGGTGCAACAGTTAAGCACTTATTGCTAACTAAAGGGTTGGAGCTTAACCAGCAGCTCCATAGGAGAAAAGAACTGATGTTCAGCTCCTATAAAGATAGCAGCCTGGAAAAACCCTCAGGGAAGTTCTACTCTGTCACATGGAACCCTATGAATTGAATATTGACGGCACCCAGAAATAACAATAACCCTTGGGCAGACTCTGTGATGGACTGACTGCATTTATAATAATATTTGTTCCCTAAATTTATTCTCTCAAATAAAGAGTATTTGATGATCTGGATAGAATATGAGTTTTGCAAACAGACTTTTGTTCAGACCACAGTGTGACCTTGGGTAGATTATTTAACCCTGCTGTGCCTCAATTTTCTTATTAGCATAATGAAGACAATAGGGTTTTTCTGATGATTAAACACATTCTCACATGTAGAAATGTTAGGTCCTTTCTTTCTTCCTTTCCTCTTTTTTTTTTAATGTTGATTTACTGTCTACATTCAACAGCTAGAAATTCATTTAGGTTGACAAGTCTTTTTTTCTTTTTAAGAGATGTAATTGCTTTCAGGAAATACCAAAGGCTGGCAGTTCAAAACGACCGATCAGCTGTTCCAGGGAAGAAAGATGAGGATTTCTGCTCTTGTAAAGATTTACAGCCTCAGAAACCCTGTACAGTGTTGCTATGAGTTGGAACTGACTCCACAGCACAACACCACCACCACCATCGGTTTGAACTGCATGGTCGGCAGTTCAAACTCACCAGCCACTTCTTGGAAACCCTATACAGGGTTGCTATAAGTTGGGATCAACTCTATGGCACTTAGCAACAACAACAACAATCACACATTTATACATTATTGTAAGCTATTTTAATTTCACTGCTTTCTTTCTACCCTTAATTAGGGTTAGTTGAGAACATGGATTGGAGAATTAATGTGATGGATCTAGGCTGAATGCCTTATATGCCTGGATGGGGATTTAGGAATACTTTATGCATTTCAAGTGTTGTGATTCTGTCTAAAGAGAGGGTTCTAGAGGTGGGATATAGAACAGCACCCTAAATAGCATTAGTATTTCCAAGACTTCAGATGATGTCATTCATGTAGAGTGTACAGGATACATTGTTGGTTTAAGAATCTCCAGTTTTCTTCTGTTGCTTTTTTTTTTCCAAGAAAGAGAGATTACATTTGCTTCTCTCTCTTCTCAATTTCCAACATCTCTCCCACTTTTCTCAGGCAGGGATTTTTGCTTCCAGGAAACATAACTCACCTAGAATCCTATTGGTTTTCATGCAAAGCTATCCTTTAGGTTGTAAACAACTGACCTTCAAGTCTATGAAAACTGTGCATGAAGTGGACCCAGTTTACTTCTAATTAAACTTTGACATAGGTAGTAGGGAGAATGGAGTCTAATTTTTAATTAAGTACTGAAGGGTGAAGAAAATAGTTGTTTTCATCCAATTTATGAAGTAATGGGATATAGTCTCTTTTTCTCTTATTTCTATTAACTTTTAATGTTGAGTGTGTGTTTAAAGATACTATACTAATATTTTTAATTGGCAGTGTTGAACAGTCTCATCATAGCATATTCTTCAAAGATACACACTTGAAAGTATAGACAAATATGCCCCACATTTGATCATCTAACTTTTATTTCTATTATCCCACTAAAATTGCAGAAGGTAAGAGAGCATTTCTGCTGCGTTTCCAATCAACTAAGTCACAGAGCTTAGTTCATTATGAATTTTACACCATAAAATAAGAAAAAGAAGAACATTTATTTGACTATCTGCATAATAGAATTCCTTTATTTCTAGACTAAAAGTATGTCAAAATAAAGCTAATGCTATTTCTGGTAAGTGGACATCCATTTCAATCATGCCAGCCTTCAGTTTTCAAGGTTCATTATAAGAAAACAGAAGAGTAGTTTGTATTTAGTATAGTCAACTAGCTTTACCTGCTAACTGAGGTAAATAAGTATGTTGTCAGCAGGTGAAGCTAATGACCTTGTAACTTGTGTGTGTTGGGAGGAGGGGTGCAGTTAACCAGATGACTAGACACATAGTATTTCAGTATTGTTTTATGACCTTGCAGGAGTGCCTCCAGGAGACAGAACTTCAATTTTCAAACCATATAGCTAGAGAAGACAGCTACTGTTTACCAGTGAGAAGTGGTGGAGGGTGGATCAATTATTTGTAGGGAGAAAGACTCAACAGCTAAATTGTCTGGTTCTGCCTTCTTTCAGTTTGTATGATGTCATAAAGGAACAGCCATTTTTTACTTAGGACAACTTAAACATTTGGAAATGATTGTCCAAATGACATTAGGCAAACTTTGAAACAAAGTGATATAATGAAAAGATGTTCAGAAAGTGACTAATGTCTACTTCCAAATCTAGCAAAGATACAATTCACATATACTCAGCATCCAAAATTGCTGGGTAAACATCTAGGAAGAAAAACATCTATTTTCCCACTCGTGAGTCTTATTAACACATATTTTATTGAAGGGTTTTGTAAAGATTGCTACGCCCTTTTTTGGAAAGAATTTTAGGTGATCTATTTTATACTAAGGAAGGAACCCTGGTAGCACAGTAAGTTGGACTGCTTAATGCAAGGTCAATGGTTCAAGCACAAGCCTTCCATAGGAGTAAGATGAGGCTGTCTGCTGTGTAAAGATTTGCAGTCTTGGAAACCCTATATAGGGTCTCTAGGAGTGAGAGTCTATTCCATAGGTGTGGGTTTGGTTTTGATACTCTATATTAAGGAGTCTCTGATGATGCAAATGATTAGCATACTCAGCTCCTAACTAAAAGATTGCACACCCAGAGGTGCTTTGGAAGAAAGGCTTTATGATCTATGTGCTTACAAGAAAATTACTCATTAAAAACCCTGGCACACAAGGAGTCTCCTTGAGTCAAAATCGGCTTGATAGCAACTAATCATCGTTGTGATTATTTGTTTTTTCTACTATATTCTAAAAATTTGAGATTGCTGAGGAGAACTTTTCAGGATTTAAATGTGTGTGTGTGTGTGTGTGTGTGTGTGTGTGTAGGTGGGGAGGCAGGAATCCTTCTCTTTTAAGATAAAATCTTCATAGGAAAAGTACTATGCTAGGCCTGGATTGCCTTGTGTGCTAGCAGTTTGGTTACTCTATATGGCTGATGAAGAGCTTATAAGATGAAATGACACACCATGGTATATACAAGTAAGAAATGGTGGTTCATTAGGAAGGAAAGAGGTAGAGACAGAAACAGCAAGGAAGAAGAAGAGTAAGATTTACATCCATGGGAAATGGGGATGGATTATTGCAGTTTAGTGACAAATAAAGGACATTCTCATCCCGCAAGGTATAATTTCCAAGCTCAGGTTCCATCCCTCAGGTATTTTGTTTGAATTAATTCAATTCTGTCTAAAGTGCCTGGAGTCTCAAGTTGGATTAGCATAATTACATTCTTCCTGGGTTTCATTTAGGTTTATCTATTCGTGGAAAGTGAGAAGATTGGCATCACCATCCATATGTCAATAGTAACCTGATTCACTGAATTATTAATCCCCTCTTGTTGGTACTCTTTTTTGTTGTTGTCTTGTTATTTTATTTTTATTTATTTAGTGTAAAAGGAGAACAGAATTGAGCTCATCTACCAACTACTACCAAGAAGGAGAAAAGCTTTTTGAACAAGAAGAAACTCTTTACTCTTTCTCTGACTTAACTGATAATTCAGAAGATGGAAGTGAACTTGACAAAACCAGTGAAGTTGAACAACCTGAAGTAATTTAAGGTTTGTCCATCAATCAATAGACATTTTAACAAGTAGTTTTAGAGAAAGAGCAAGAATGATGAACAGTATTTGCATATCACTGGGACATTTTTCTGATCCAAATGCTTCTAATGTCCAACATTTACTTAAATAAATCTGCACACATTCATTGGCAACATGATACTGTGCAATAAACTATGAAATAGTGGGTGTTATAATTTACAAGATAATTTCATTTCCCTTCCAAGGTCTTTAATGTTTTTGTCCTCTGGAAACTGCTTCTAAAACAAATCGTGAGGCAGTACGTTCTGACAAAGATACTGGGCAAAACAAAGACAGCTCATAATAAAAGGGAATTTCTGAAAATGGTTCATATTTTGTAGTGGTGACATTGAAGGAGATACCCTAGTCTCCAGAGGTCTGAGTTTATCTGACTAGTCTGATGGATTAAATCTCTTGTTGTTTTCATTCCCCTTAGGGAAAATATTTAGTGATTTGAGAAGGAATATAAATGGACCAGTGTCTGCTTCTGTTGCAGTTACCTGCTTTCAGTCCTATAATGGACAGACTCTGCCTGAGAGAATAAAAAATAATCTAGGGGGATATATTTAATCCATAATTATTTAATCCATCACAAGACTGTTTTCAATTCATGGGTAGTATTGTTAAGGGAGAACATATTCAATCACCCCTTTTTCCCTTTAAATAGAACATCGCCTCTAAACTGCAATCGGACATTTTTTGGTTTGGCCAACTGAGAGGATGTAGGATCTTTTTTGACATTCCCCACCCCCACCCCCCAGTTTTCCTGCAGTTGTTGCCAGGGTACAAACCTTCTTCCACACTTTATATAAGTGTTTAGACACTTCTCCATCAGCCTTGGTTTTCAGAGGGAAAAATAAAAATAGCACTTAATTAAAATGGAGTATAGAACCCAAAAGGTATCAGGGGTACAAGTGCTAACAGTCTTACATTCTCCTCTCAGTATTTGGGATCTTGTAGCTTAATTCAGTAGAAATCCTAGAAATAGGTACTGTAAAGAGATAAACTAAACACTTGGATGTGGCAGAAGTTTCTTCTACTTGGTACTAAGATCTTACTTACTTTTTACTTTACTCACTTTTCCTTTTTCATGACCAACACATGACAAAGTTTTTTTGGAATATGCACCACTATGTTGAAGCATTATAGAATCTTTTCCCTTTCTTCAAGATTTTAAAGAACTATAATATTCTGTAACTTCAGGATTCATGACTAAAATTGTGTTGTTTTTGCTGTTGTTGGTGGTGGTATGCCCTACAGTGGATTCTGACTCATAGCGACCCTGTATAGGGTTTCCAAGGCTGTAAATCTTTATGGGAGTAGAAAGCCTCATCTTTCTCCCACGGAACAGCTGGTAGTTTCGAACTGCTGACCTTGAAGTTAGTAAGCCGACTAGTAACCACTATGCTACCAGAGCTCCCTATTGTTGTTGTTAGGTACCATCAAGTTGTTTCTATGTACAGCAGAATGGAACATGGCCCAGTCCTTCATTATTATGTTTGAGCTCATTTTTCACCCAGTGTCAATCCATATCATGGATAGTCTTCTTATTTGATGAAATTGATCCACCATAGGTGACCCTGTTGGTATTTGAAATACCCATGATCTAGTTTGCAGCATCACAAAAGCCACCACAGTATGACAAACAGACAGATGAGTGGTGATAGCTAAAATTAAATATAGTAGTAATACTGGTAAGCTCTGGAGTCTGTTCTGACTCATAGTGACCCTGTGTAAGGTTTCCAAGGTTGTAGATCTTTAAAGGAGCAGTAAGCCTTATCTTTCTCCCTCAGATCAGCTAGTGGATATATATTTATTGTTGTTATTGAGTGCCACTAAATTGATTTCCTCTCATAGTGACCCTTCCCAGAGTTTTTGAGGCTTTAAAGAAAGCCTCATCTTTCTCCTGGATATATATTTTAAACGTATGTGAATAAAAATAAAATAGATTGATAAAGAGACACTGAGGCCCAAACTGACAGACTCCTCTGAATGCATAGGAAAATTCACAAAGATGACTGACTTTTGTAGAATGTACTCTGAAACAGATAAAAAGAAATCATATGGAGACACAGTGACCACAAGAGCGTTCAAATTTTCCTTTGTATGTTATATGTTAACCATAGACTTGCTCAAGGTTTGTCTTATGCAAATTATTTAACTTTAGGCAATTTCATGCATTTCCTGAGATAATTCTGAAACATTAGAATTCTGAGTAGTTGAGAAGCCCATATTATATAAAACCTTTGGACAATACTTAAATATTTGTACAGATGAATAGGGGACTGCCCAGACCACAAAACACACCTAGTAGTCTGATATCAGATGTTCAATGATTCAATCAGTTTTGCTACGTTGTTATTGTTAAGTACCGTGGAGTCGGTTCTGACTCATAGCGACCCTGGACAGGGTTTCTGAGGCTTTAAATCTTTACGGGAGCAGAAAGCCTCATCTTTCTCCTGCCGAATGGCTTGTAGTTTCGAACTGCCGACCTTAAGGTTCTCAGTTTGATTCATAACCATTATGCTACCAGAGCTCCTTAGACAATAGTTAATCTTCTACCTTAAGTTTCCTAACTTTGTACTCATTGTAAGTAGTCTAAAAGCCTTTCTGCTTTTCTGACCACAAAGATGTTTTGTATGCTTATAGATTAACTGCTTGAAGAAAACCTGTATGTTTATTTTGATCATATACAGATGATTTACTCCTCAGGATATTAACTACAAAGTCCACGCTGGTTTAAATCTACCAGCTGTTTCTCGAGAAAATGATAAGACTGTCTGCTCCTATAAGATTTACAATCCTGGAAACCCTTTTATAAGGTCACTGTGAGTCAGAATCAACTCAGTGGTAGTGGATTTGATTTTTCAAAAATTTATATAGATATGGAGTTCTGGTAGCATAGTGGTTATGAATCGGGCTGCCAACCTCAAGATCAGCAGTTTAAAACTATCAGCCATTCTGAGGCAGAATGATGAGGCTTTCTACTCCCATAAACATTTAAAGCTTTGGACACCTTATGAAGAGTTGTTATGAGTCTTAACTGACTATACAGCACCTACCTATAGATGATAGATAGCTAGCTAGATAGCTAGATAGCTAGCTAGATAGCTAGATAGCTAGATAGCTAGATAGCTAGATAGCTAGATAGCTAGATAGCTAGATAGCTAGCTAGCTAGCTAGCTAGCTAGATAGATAGATAGATAGATAGATAGATAGATAGATAGATAGATAGATAGATAGATAGACGGCTCTGACCACATACATATATGGTGGCTATGTAGTGCAGCCAGAGTGCTCCTTGGAGGCCAGGATGGCCAATGTTTGTCTCTCATACTTCAGACATATTTTCAGGAGGG
>NW_006408567.1:3510068-3540469 GCF_000296735.1 Chrysochloris asiatica
TATATATATATATATATATATATATATACATATTAGTGGCACTGGATACAGCCAGGGAATACTGGTAGTGTGGTCATATAGGATAAACACTGGACTGATGACTATAAGGTTGGAAGTTCAAATCCACCAACCATTTCTCAGAACTCTGTACAGGGTCACTATGAGTAGGAACAGATTTGACAGCACTTAACAACAACAACAACAGATATAACCAAAGATACATCCACTCATAATTTCTATATAAACAATTCCTTGACTTTGTTTACACACATAATTAATTTCTGAGTAATCATTGGATGCCAGTGCTTTGATAAACCATTGACAACTTCTGTTTCTTCCAAATCTATACTCAGCTCCTCAAAACCTTTGGAGCTAAGAACATCCCTCATAGATTTATACATATCATAATATATTCATACTTGCCATCTAAATCAAATAGTAGCTGAACATTTATAATGTAATGTCAATATCATTAGCATAGCAAGTACAATTTAAGAATCTAGCCTGTAAACCTATATGTAAAGATGAGAGAGAAAGATCTGGAAAACTAGACATAAATGAGCACGCTGCAAGAATCCCATGATGCTTTCTTCATTTGTGTGTGCAATTTTCCTGCTTGCATGTACATGTACACAGCTTGAGTGGTGCTCTTCATTATATTTTTTTATCTAATACCCAAGAGGTTACCTTTTCAGTTCCTTCTTCTTTGAGACTAATGATATCCAGATCAAAATCCTTCCTTAAGCCATCAGTTTTATTGAAGGTGATGCGACCAGTCAAGCCATCCCACCGAGCCTATGGGCAAAAAGAACGTGTCATTACTGTTTCACACTTATCATTTATAATCCTCAAACCATCAAAATGATAATATCTGAAATTCATCACAGTATCCAATTATTCACTTTCATCATGCTGTTATAAACCATTATATTGGTTCAGTAACTCCGCAGCAGAATACTTCCCCATTTTATTAGCACTCATTTATTTTGCCAGTTCTAACATCTTAACACCAGTCAAACCTGTAATAGTGACAACTTATGTGGGCAGTAGGAAAAGAATTACTGTAAAATAGTTTACCCATGGAGTAAACAAAGCCTGAGAAATCATGATATACAAAGTTTTCCAAGGTGAATTAAATCTGCTCAAAATGCTTCTGAGAGGAAGGAGTTACTTTCTCTCTTTTTCCATCTGAAAAGAATATTATCCAGTGGTATGTCATCACATTTTCAGCTGTTTGTGTTTGGGGCTGTACTGGTGATTCAATGGTAGAATTCTTAACTCCCATTGAAAGACCTCCCATTCAATTTCCAGTTAATGAACCTCATTTGCAGCCATCATCTATCTTTCAGTGGCAGCCTGTGTGTTGCTATGATGCTGAACATGTTTCGGAAGAACTTCCAGACTGATACAGACTAGGAAGAAAAGCAATCTACTTCCAATTTATCAGTCAAAGATACCACTATGGATTAGTCTGAGCTGCAATCTATCATCCAGATGACACAGGACCAGGTAGTGTTTATTCAGTTGTGACTCTGGGTGACTCCACAGCAGCTAACAAATACAAAGATATGATTTTGGAGTCCATGTATGCTTCAAATGGACTTAGAGTCCATTTGGAATCTTGGAGGTTGTATTCACCTAGCAGTGCCTCCGACTAAAGGCCTGACAGGACACTTCTCAAATTATCAGTCATTTAAAACTTTTATTGACCACAATTCTACTCTGAAGCACATTTTCCATCATGATCAGGACTCAACTCAACTGCTACGATAATGTCATTTAGACATTATATTAGTTTTATGGCTGCAATAGTTTTAAAGAACAGAAATTCGTTCTCTCATAGTTCTGGAGGCCAGGAATCTGTTCATAGAGTTATGCTTCCTCTAAAAGTCCTGGCCTTCCTTAGTTTGGAGCGGCATCATTCCAATTTATACCTCCATGATCATATGGCCTTTCTCTCTGTATTAAATATCCCTAAAATTCTCTCTTTTAGGGTTATTTGTGATCTCACCTGGATAATGCAAAATAATCTCCCCATTCCAAGATCTTTAATCACATTTTCAATTTTTTTTTTTTTCTTTTTATGCCATATAAGACAAGGCTCAGAGTTTAGAATGAGAATATCTTTTGGGGTTTATTACTCAACCCATCACAGATAGCAACATCCTTTCAGAAAATAAAAAAATCTCGATATTCTTCCCTTCAGAGAACTCACATTAGTATCCTTTCACCATGTTTGTTCAATCCACATGCTAAGAAAATAATCCAAGAAACTTCATTATATGAAGAAGAACTAGAGGAAGACTTATTAAATAACCTGGATTATATGGCATCATAATTACAGGAAGACACATTAATAGTCTGTGATATATAGATGACACAATTTTGCTTGCTGGAATTAAAGAGGACTTAAAATACTGATGAAGATCAAAGACTACAGCCTTCAATATGGGTTGCACCATATTGAAACAAAAAGAAAAATGCTTACCACTGGACCAATAAATGACATCATGTTAAATGGAGATAAGAATGAAGTTGTGAAAGATTTCATTTTGCTTTGATCCGCAATCAATGCTCATGGAAATAGTTAAAAAAATCAAATGACACATTGCATTAGGCAACTATGCGGCAAAAGATCTTTTATTTTTAATAGCCTCATATGCATGTGAAAGTTGAAAAATGAATAAGGAAAACTTAGGAAGAATTGAGGCATTTGAGTTATGTTGGAGAAAAATATTGAAAGTAATATGGTAAGAATAACAAACAAATCAGTGTTGGAGGAAGCACAACCAGAATGCTCATTAGATGGCAGGATGATGAGACTTCATCTCTCATACTTCACACATGTTGTCAGGAGGAATAAGTCCCGGGAGAAGGACATCATGCTTGGTAGAGTGTCAAAGATATTATATTTGGTAAGGTGGAGGGTCGGAGAAAAAGAGGAAGGCCCCCAGTGAGATGGATGGGCAAAGTGGCAGCATCAATGGGCTCAAGCATGGCAACAATTGTGAGGTTGGCCTAGGATTGGGCAGTGTGTAGTTCTGTTGTACATAAGGTTGCTATGAATTGATACTGACTCTATGGCACCTAAGGACAATAGCTCCCTGAGAACAGTCCCAACTAGAACAGGTTCAGGCTATCCAGCTTCTGTTTGTTTATTCATCATGTCTTCTGCCTTCCACTCAGACTATTCAACTCCTACTCATCCTTCAAGATTCCTGGTGTGGCACTGTAGGATCAGCACTGGACTGCAAACCATAAGGTCAGCAGTTTAAACCCACCAGTTAATCTTTGGAAACCCTATACAGGGTTAACAACAACTCATCTTTCAAGATCCCATCATTGCGCTCTTTTGGACAAGTCACCATTCTCCCCTCTGAAGGAAATGCTCACTATCTATATCACTATGACCTGACCAGTATCAGAGTCCTGGTGCAGCACTACAGGATAATGCACTGGACTCCAAGGTCTGTTTGAACCACAACGTTCTCAGTTCAAACTCACCAGCCACTCCTTGGAAACCTTAGAGAGTTGCTATGAGTTGGAACCAACTTGACGACACTTAACAATGACTATTATTGCCTTGTGACTTCACTGATAGTTTAGTACTGTAAGATAAACACTGGACCACAAGGCTGATTTGAACTGCAAGGTTGGTTGTTCAAACCTACCAGTCACTCTTCAGAAACCCTATGCAGGGTTACTATGAGTTGAAACTGATTCAATGTGTTTTATAACAATGACAACAACATTATTTCTCCTTTGGAGGAACTGTGTGGTACCAATGGTTAAGTGCTCAACAATTAACCAAAAGGTTAGTAGTTCAAACCCAACAGAAGTGCAGCACAAGAAAGTCCTGACATTCTGCTTACAAAAGTCCTTAGCCTTGAAAATACTATGGAACAGTTCCATTCTGCACTTATGTGGTCACTCTGCATAAGAATTGACTTGATGGGCATTGTTTTATTTTTGTTGTTTTTTCTAAGTATTTGGATAATGATTCGTACAATGCAATAAGAAAAAAACACTTATCCAACTTCAAACAAAAGATTCCTGAAGGAAAGGGATGCCTGAAATCTGGAAAGATGAGAAATTTGGCTGAACAAACATTCACAGCCTGGGAATAAACTGAGTAAAGTAGGAGAGGGTTTCAGATATTCATAGAAAAATGGAATGAGAAGATCACAGAATTTTTCCATAAACTCTTTGAAGTCCCATTATAGTCACATGTCTATAATTCATGGAAAAGAATTATGAGAGATGGATTTGGGGAGGCAGATAGATGCTTATTCATAAAGGTGTTTACAAATCATGCTAGTTTGCTTGGATTTGTCTCTGTAAACACTGGGAAATCATTGGAGTATTTTAGGCAAGGGAGTGTCATGGTCGGACATGCATTATGGGAAAATAATTTTGATGGATTTAGATGGGATGACTAGAAGTAGGTCAAGATTGTAAGTAGGGCGATGGTTACCAGGCAGTTCACATAGAACAACATATACAGAATCATCTTCATATGCCCACATGTCAACATATGAACATGATAATTCCTTTATCTCTATGCCCCACCAACTTGCAATTTATTAAATACTGATGGAAATAATTTCACAGCAACATGAACTGTTTTTCCTAACAAACTATGGCCATTAAAATCCCTACATAAAGATTATGATTAAAAAGCAAGTTAAATGTCAGTTATTAATATAATTTTTATAACAAAAAGGCAATTTTAAATGTCAGTAATCAATATAAGTTATTGTTAAGTTTTTATTGAGAATTGAGTAGTAATAGTTTTCATGGGAGAATATTGGTTTTGCACTCATCCTATTGTATTTTGTTTCATTACAATGGTTACAATGCCCTCAATACACCATCAATTCAACAGTATTTGCTTCTATTCCGTCTGTTTTTTTGTTTGTTTGTTTGTTTTGTTTTGTTTTTGTTTTTTCTTATGTACACACACACACACACACACACACACAAAGCCTCAGGAATAAAGAACATATTCTAAAAAACCTGCCTCCTGGCTAACAGTACACTGCCTTTCTCTTTCCATAAGGCTAGAATCCTCAGGGGCTCTATCTCTCCATGTCATCATATCTGGTGTCCCTGCTTCTCTGGTTAGAGACCCACATTCTGTTCATGCTCTTCTCCCTTCATGATCCTAGAGTCCTCTGTTCCTGGAATGTAAGGTATACTACTCCTTACTTTATGTTATAAAACTTCTACCTTTACAGTTGTGATAATCAGAGTTAGTCATAATAACAATTACTATTGAATCATAAGAATCTTATCCCCATCTCATTTCACCAGTCCCATCTCTAGACAAAATGAAAATGATTCAGTGGGGATTCTACCTTCCCTTGCACAATCTGAAACTAAACTCCCTTTTGAAAACTTGTAAGCCAGCCACTTTGTGCCTTTATAGATACCCCCTACTCAATTTTAGATAGCCAATGTCTAAATTTACCATCCCTATTAATCCTGTATAAGGAGCTCTGGTAGCATAGTGGTTACAAGTCGGACTGGTAACCTCAGGGTCAGCAGTTCAAAACTCCCAGATGTTCTGCTGGAGAAAGATGAGGATTTCTGCTCCCGTAAAGATTTACAGCTTCAGAAACCCTATGCAGTGTCACTGTGAGTCAGATTCAACTCCATGGCACACTATCACCATCACCACCATTAAACCTGTATATCAAGGGGAGAGGCTTGATCCCTGATGTGAAGACTCTTTCATCCATGGTTGGTATTTTGAACTACTACATTCATAAGTATAGGTCAAGTTCATCAAACTGTAGCAATTACACTTTATTATTTTATCGCATTTCGTTAGCTTCCTCTAGTGGATCCCTGGTCATCAAGTCATCGAAGCTAGGTCAAATGGGTACTATCTGCAAGTGGGCATTCTTGTGCATCTTCCCCCACTTCATATCAGCTGTATACTTCACTCTCAGCTGTAGCCCATGTTAATAGTTGATCATGGGCTCAGGAGTTCCCAAGTCTCCCCAAACTTCAAACCAAGCAGCCCTTCCTTTTCTCTCTCTAATTTTGATGTTGACAGGAGTCTATGGAATGTGGTTGAACTCAACCTATATCTTTATTACTGACTTTCTCCCACTTCCACTCACATATAGAAGAATGCATTGCCAGCTAGGTTACATGCCTGCTTGTGTGTTCTCTTTGAGTTTCAGTCTTGGAGGGGGTATTTCCTGAAGGGGCTTGATTGTTTGCTTTGATGGTTCCCTGGTGAACAGTTTGCTTATTCTTGTAATAACCAAACAGACTGTCATTTTTTTTTTTTTTCCTTTCTGCTGGCTTTTCTTTCCAGAAGTATCTTCTATTCTTCTAGCCACTCCAGGCTGGTCTGCATGTCCTTTTAAGTGGGAATGCCCCAACTCAGAAGTTTCTGGATGGGGTTCGGGATTCCACCTAAAGTCCTCTACACTATAAGGGCTCTCTGCAAGAAGCCTGTTTCACTGGGCAAGTCCTAGACTCCCTTTTAGAAATTTCAATGAGTCCTGGTATGGCACTATGGATTAATGTGCTGGACTGCAAAGTCGGTTTGAACCACAAGGTCAATGGTTCAATTTCACCAACAGCTCCTTGGGAACCCTATACAGGGTTGTTATGGGTCAGAACTGACGCTACAGCACTTAACAACAACAATGATGAGTAATAGGCTGAAGATGTGCTTACACACTTTCTGTAATTATGTTTTCCAATATTCCTTTCTATACCACTCAAGTGTCTATTGTACAATAGTAGGCAAGGGAAACCAATATTCATAAGACAGGAAAGCATTGTAACATTATTTCTCCTATTTTACACATCTAGACTATGCCTCAATCCCTGTCAAAGCAAGTGTTTAATAAAACTTATTTTTTGTCTACCATATTCCCATGTTAACAGTTGATCATGCTGGAAGTTAAAACAAATTAGTGTGGGGAAATAAGACATTCACACACACACAGGCACACACACACACACACACACACAAGGCTCTAACTCACATAAATAGTCTATATGGCCAAATGAGACCTGTGTTCAGGAGCTCTGGTGGTGCAGTGATTAAAGCACTCAGCTGCCAACTGATAGGTTGATGGTTTGAACCACTGATGCTCTGAGAAAGTAAGATGTAGCAGTCTACTTTTATAAAGATTATAGCCTTAGAAATCCTGCAGGGCAGTGTTCGTCTATCCTATAGAGTTGCTATAAGTAAACTCAGCAGCAATGGATTAGACATGAGCTGTTCAGATGCAAAAACACAAAGAAGAAGATGGTTTTTCTGATGCTAGACCTTAGTCTCTAGAATTTACTGCCAAAGAAGATCATAAAGCTGAACACCATCTTTAAAAAAGAAATAACATATCTGTTAAGATCAATTGTAACACCTGTTACTGCACTAACTGAAATACAGGTAATATTAAGTCTCAGTCCTGGGATGAAAATGATTACCATATATCTTCTTAAGATATTCTAGTTAGCCTCCTGACATCATGATCTCCTTTTACTCACCATTACACCCAGATCCTACTGTTTTGTACTCCTTACTTTGTAAACTCAGGAGCTCTGGTAGCTTAATGGTTACAAATCGGGCTGCTACTTCACAGTCAGCAGTTTGAATTACCAGCTCTCCTGCCCTAGATAGATGAGCTTTTCCACTTTGGTAAAGATCTACAGCCTTGGAAACCCTATACAGGGTTGCTATGTGTTGTAACAGACTCAATAACACATTACCATCACCACCACTTTGTAAGCTAAAGACTGGCTTTGTGGACAATGGGTTAAGTGTCAGTCCTGAAATAAGCTGCTGTAATTGGGCTATCACAACTGCCTGACAGCTGAGAACAATTTGTCTGAGGCTTTGGTTCAGTGGAAATCTCTATGGTGCTAGAAACTGAAATGAAGACTGTTTTGGGGACTCTTCTTCAGGCTCCTAAAATGTACAGTTCTTAGCCTCCTCCTGATCTGTTTAGAAGTAGGTGGATATTTTTCTTAAGTTCTACAGGATTTTCAGGAAGCTCTTTCCTTAAAGCAACATTCCTTTTATGTGGTCATGCTGTGAGTCAATTCAGTACATTGTCCAGAGTTTAAGAGGCTTTCTGGAAATGTACAGAATTGGTAGAATTTGTCTCTTGATGTACCACATAACTCATAGCAGGGTCTTAAAAACCCAGTTTATAAGTGCAGTTTTATTTGTGCTGTGTATATTGCGTTCCTTTGCTTGGATTCTCTTGTGATGGCTTTATTCTTGCACTTAATGATCCAATCATTGGTGCAGAGTTTACGAAGTTCAAGAGCATTGGTGCAGCATGTCCACTTCCTCTCATTTTTCCTTCCTGCTTATACAAACGGTATATGTTGTTGTTGTTGTTAAGTGCTGTCGAGTCGGTTCCGACCCATAGCGACCCTGAACAGGGTTTCCGAGGCTGTAAATCTTTACAAAAGCAGAAAGCCTCCTCTTTCTCTCGCAGAGCCGCTGGTAGTTTAGAACTGCTGACCTTGTGATTCGCAGCCCGATTCGTAACCACTATGCTACTGTTGTTGTTAAGTGCCGTCGAGTCGGTTTCGAACCATAGCGACCCTGTACAGGGTTTCCGAGGGTGTAAATCTTTACGGGAGTAGAAAGCCTGATCTTTCTCCCGCGGAGAAACTGGTAGTTTCGAACCGCTGACCATAAGGTTCGCAGCCTGATTCGTAACCACTACGCTACTATGCTACTATAACTCCTTAAATGGTATATATAACAAAATAAATCTCTTTTCACACTCTAAGATGGTTTTTTCCTGGCCTCAAATACCTACAAAGACTTCCTACCTGGTGCTTTTTCAAAGTCAAGTTTTCATTACAGCCACAATTATCCATAGCTTCCTGCTTTGCATCCTTATCTGAGTTGCATTTCTGTATCTATTCTTTGACTTTGTTTTTTATTTTAAATTAATTGTTGATAAGCATATTACTAATCTCCAACTGCACTGATTAGGATAAATATACTATGATGAATAAGATCTATAAGGAATCTATTTTCTGGGACAATTAGCCTATACAATTTAGATAATGAGATGTAATTATATTATTCATAATTACAATCTGGTTGCCTTATGTGGAAGCACTTGCACAGGGTACAATTAAAGTATACTTAACTGAAAACAATACTTAAACTATTGTCTTTATTTTAGAAAATAGCTGTAATTTTTACCCTGCCTTAGACCTCTTGACAACACTGCTTTAAAGCAACTCAGTCAAATGGTGTTATTTCTTTCCTTTTCTACTATTACAACATGTGATGGCCAAGAGACAGGAATCTAAAGGTAAAAGGAGAAAAACAAAGACTTTTTATTGTATGTTATTTATATGTTCTTTCTCTAAGTGGTGTATCTTGCCCTAATTTTAGTATCTGAGAAGTGGTTAGCACATAACCTTAGGTTGTTGAATTTCCACAAAATGTGACCTTACATAAGAATATTTACACTTTTACACAAGAATCCCTGGGTGATATACATGATTAAGTTCTCAACTGTTAGCTGAAAGGTTGTCTGTTAAAACCCACCTGGGGTGCCTAAGATGAAAGTCCTGGCAATCTAAATTTGAAAGGTCACAGCCTTGAAAACTCTATGGAGCTACTCTGAACATGGGGTGGCCATGAATTGGAATCAACTTGACAGCAGTTAACAACATACATACTTATTGCTATGGCCAAATATAAGAATCCTATCAGTTCAATCATTAAGAAATCCCAAACTAAACACTTCAGCTAAAATATATAATTGTTAATTTCTAACTTTAGTTAGAAGGAGCTCTGGTAGCACAGTGGCTACGAATTGGGCTGTGAGCTGCAAGGTCAGCAGTTTGAAACTACCAGTGGTTCCATGGGAGAAAGGTGAGGCAGTCTGTTCCTGTAAAGATTTACAGCCTTGGAAACCCTGTGTAGGGTCCCTATGAGTCTGATTCCACGGCAACCAACAACAACAACTTTAGTTAGTTAAAATGATTGCTTTCATTCTCTGCCTGCCCCTCAGAAAAAAGGGAACTTAAACATGTAAATGTAAAGACTGTAAATTCTCCTTTCCTAAAAATTTCCCTGAACTAGCTGTTGTCTTTTGCCATAGGGAATAAATTATTTCTTACTGAAATGCAGAGATTTCTTGCTTGAGAGTAGAAAAGAATAAGCATTTCTACTAGACACGATCTATTAAAATAATTGTTTCTAGGATTTCTTCCTTATCTGTTAGAAACTATGCTTTCTATTGTGAATTAAAAGGTTCTTTGCAAATCCAGATGTTATATCAAAAGGAGAAAAATAAGTAATTTCAAGTGGTTATTATAAGTATTAATAAAAAACTTGAAAATAAAGCAAAAAAAAAAAAAAAAGACTTCAGAGTCTTTCTTTGTCACAGTGCTCCTTGTTCTAACAGTCTCACCCAAGGATGATTTGATTCTATAGGGAAATGTATCTTGTTTTTCAATTTCTATCGTTCATAATCTAAACTCTGAAATTACCTGTCAATTTACAAATTTTATACCTGTCAGGGAGTTTCTGAATTGTGAAAAAAGTTTACACATTGTCTGCTAACTGAAAAATTGGAGATTTGAGTCCATCTGGGGCACACTGGAAAAACACGCTGGCATTCTATATCTGAAAGACCAGGCACTGGAAACCCTTTGGAGCACAGTTCTTCTCTGATACACATGGTGTTTTGGAAGAAGTGCAGCCAGAGTGCTCCTTGGAGGCCAGGATGGCTAAGCTTTGTCTCTCATACTTTGGACATGTTGTCTGGAGGAAACAGTCACTGGAGAAGGATGTCATGCTGGGTAAGGTGGAAGGTCAGAGAAAAAGAGGAAGACCCCTAACGAGATGGATTGGCCAGGTGGCATCATTGATGGACTCAAGTGTAGCAGCGGTAGTGAGGTTGGCCCAGGATCAGACATTGTTTCGTTCTGCTGTGCATGGGGTCGCTATGAGTCGGTTCCGACTCGATGGCACCTGACAACAACAACAACAACAACAACATACCCACTGTTTTCTTATGCTCCATTTTAATGAGCTTTGCCATCTATTAGCTCCCTCAGAGTTTACATTGGAGTCACATTTATATCTGATTGAAAATTTTATTTTAGGAATTGGTTTTACCAAGATGCCAAGTAGATTCACCTACTAAAGCCAACTATGGACCATTGAAGCTCAAAGCATCTTAAAATGCTTTGTTTTTCATACTGCAGCAAATCTCAAGTAGAAATAGAATTTACCATGGGTAAGTCTCTCTGTTTCTGGGTTGCTTTGTTTGTTTTGGTTTTCTTTTTTAAATTTTCTTTTCTTCTGATTCTGTATTTTGATTCTGAGTTTTGACCAAGTCTGTTATTTTGAAATCATGGCTTGAGCCAGTTTTCTTTTTCAAATGACACAGGAACTAAGGAATCGTCCCACATCTTGTCTCAGACCACTGGACCTTCACCACTGCTTAAACAAAAGAGCATATTGTGTTTGGGAAACTTCTGGTTTGAATCACAGCCATGTTCAAGAACTAGTGTGTTTTTGACTACAAGTCCAGTCTCAAGGTCACAGTGAAGAACAGCCTCTGTATATGTGAATCTGTTTTGCATCTGTCTAATAAGTCATTCCCTACTGTGATAGCAATGATGATAACTTTGGGGCTTTTTTTGTTTGTTTGTTTGTTTTCTGATCATCTGATAGATTGTCAGGTAGATAGACGAAAAACCAATTCTCTGTGGGGTAAGAAATAATGAAAAATCTGATTTGTTAGCGTTTTCTGTTTGATGAGTTTATGTCTTAGGGTGACTGAAAAGGCGAAACATCCATTGGGTTCTGTATCCATGAGTTTTTATGTTTAATGTTTACTTTCAGCTCATGGGCTCTGAAATTGAAGCTGCACCCCTCAATATATGTCTATAAGTCAGAAAATACTGCTTACCTTCTGTGTGAGTATGAAATACCTCCAAAATATAGTAATAAGTTAGATGATAAATCTTACAAGTACTTGAAATAACAAGTGCAAGGATTCTTGTTTTAAATTGATTTATAGATTCACTTGCTTATATAAGTTGATATACCCATGATTCCTATAAAATAAACTGAAATTTTTAATATTTTTATGTGATATTCTTTTAAAAATTCTCATAGCAACTGGGAGCTCAAAATAACTTTCAAATTAAATCCAAACTCATGTAACCAAAGAATATCTGTAGGCATATCTAAAACTATTTTGGTTGTTGTTCATTTTTAAATTTAGATTTAAAAAAAAATTACATGTGCTCTCATGGATTGAATTGTGTTTTCAAAAATTATATTGAGGTCCATATCCCTATATCTCTGTGAATGTGATCTTTTTCTTTTTTTTTTTTTTTTGGAAAAAGAGTTTATGAAAATGTTACTGGTTACCATAAGGTCTACTAACATAGGGTGGGTCTGAGCCAATCTAAGTAGTATCCTTATAAAAGAAGATAATAGAGGACTCTCTCTCACCCTTAGCATCATGTTGTTAGAGGCTTCTGAGCCATAATAGCCAAGTGGAGGAAGAAGCGAAGGCACAGGCTGAAGTGCAAAAGAAGAAAGATGAGGCAGAGGTACAAGTAAAACCTAGCGTGTGCACCCACAGAATCCACAGCAGCAGGTATACGGAATGCTGGAGGCTGCAACACTGGTGCAAGTTGGCTGTGTTCTACTATCTAGAACTTCTGGCTCAGTGGATCTAGCATTTCCATCACCATTTGAGGAACACTATGAACACCTGAGACCCACCTTGCTGTACCAATTCAGTTCGTTTTGATCCTTTGTCCTGGACCTATGACACTCTGAACTAGTTCTGTTCTGTTGTGGCTGAATGTAACGTGTACAATAAATCATCTCTTCTGTATTAAAAAAAAAAAAAAAAAGGATAATAGACATATACCAAATGGGGTATGAAGATGTGTGAAGATGCCATCTGTAAGCCAAGAAAGGCCAAGAAATGTCTGAGGCTGGAAGAGACAAGAAAGGATCCCTCTTCCCCTTTCCTCCCACCACCCTCAGAGTGGACAGAGAGAGAACACAGTTCTGCAAACATCTTAATTCAAACATCTATGCTCCAGAACTATGAAACAATAAATCTGACTTTTAAAGTCACCCAACTTATAATATTTTAACAGCCTTAGCAAACTAATAATGCATACTGTCTTTTTCTCAATTTTATTAAATTGAATTTTAGTACAAGTGTACACATTTTATATTTGTTTTTGTTCATGAGAAGGACAATCTGAACTTCCTAAACTTACCCTAGCATTGTCACAAAATATTTAAAGTAAAGAAACTGTAAAATTACGTGTGCAATTAAATTGAATTATAATTCTGACAAAAGTTTGGTTTGTAATATATCAATTTCAACATATTCCCAAATTTCTTTGAAATACCATTGAATAAAGCTAATTAATGGATAATATCTAACAAATGATTTCAAAATAAGATGTAATATTGGCATATCCATCACTACATATATTTGTGTGCACATATATGCATATATGCAGATAACTCTGACATTCCATGTGTATCTTACTATATTAAGATTTTAAAGAAGCTGTTACTGCTTTAGGTCATATTACTGGTCATATTTACTTTTGCCACCTTGATAAAGATGATCAAAAGATATATGTGTTCTTCAATATTCTGTCCACAAGAGACACATCTTACACACAAAGACAAAAATAAACTAAAAACCAAAGGATGGGAAAAAATATATTAAGCTAATGACAATAGAAAATGAGCAGGAGTGTCAATATTAATTTCTGACAAAATAAACTTTAAGGCAAAACCAGCGTAAGAGACAAAGAAAGACATTATATCATGATTAAAGTGTCAATTGAACAAGAGAACATAGCCATACTAAATATCTGTGTTCTCAATGAAAGCATCAAAATACATAAATAAAACTCTAATAAAATGGAAAAAAAAATAGACAACTGTACAATAATGTTGTTGATGTTGTATGTACCATTGAGTTGGTACACGTTAAAAGTAACCCTGGATAGGGTTTCTGAGGAGAGGCTTTTGGGTTTGAACCACTATTCTTTTGGTTAGTAGTCCAGTGCTTTTCCTATACCGCTATGCCAGGAGTCCAATCTACAATAATGGTAGATTTCAATACATCAGTTTCAACAAAAAACAGAAAAACTAGAATGAAACTCAACAAAGACATAAAAGAACTAAACAACACAATCAACCAACTTAACCTCATAGACTTATATAGAGCACTCAGCCCAACAACAAAACAATGAACATTGTTTTCCAGTGCAGATGGAACAGTCTTCAGACAGACAACTGTCCTGAACAGAAAAATCAAACTTCAATAAGTTTAAAAACATTAATATACTACAAAGCATCTTTTCAGATCACAATGATATAAAAATATAAATTAACAGTAGGAAGATCGAGGGGGAAAAAAATCAAATACATGAAAATTGAATAACATCCTTAAGGCCTTCAATTGTGTGGATTATGACAAGCTATGGACAACACTGTGAAGTATGAGTATTCCTGAACACTTAATTGTGCTCATGAGAAATCTGTACATAGATCAAGAGGCAGTTGTTTGAACAGAACATGGGAACACTGATTGGTTTAAAATTAAGAAAGGTGTGTGACCTTTCTTTCATCATACTTATTCAAACATATGCTGAGCAAACAATTCGAGAAGCTGGGTTATATGAAGAAAAACGTGGCATCAGGATTGGAGGAAGGCTCATTAACAACCTGCAATATGCAGATGTTAAAACCTTGCTTGCTGAAAATGAAGAAGACTTAAAATACTTACTGATGAAGATCTAAGAGCACAGTCTTCAGTATGGATTAAATCTCAATGTAAAGAAAACAAAAATCCTCACCAATGGACCAATAAACATTCATATCAATGGAGAAAAGATTGAAGTTGTCAATGACATCCTTCTTCTTGGATCAACTATCAACACTCATGGAAGCAGCAGCCAAGAAATCAAATGACATATTGCACTAGGCAAATGTGCTGCACAAGACCTTTTTAAAGTATTGAAGAGCAAAGATGTCAGCTTTAGGACTAAGGTGCGCCTGACCCAAGCCATGGTATTGTCAATAACCTCATGTGCATGCAAAAGTTGGACAGTGAAATAAGGAAGATTATAGAAGAATTGATGTATCTGAGTTATGGTGTTGGAGGAGAATATTGAAAGTACCATGGGCTACCAAAAGAACAAACAGATCTGTGTTGGAAGAAGTACAGCCAGAGTGGTCCTTGAGGCCAGGATGGCCAAACTTTGTCTCTCATTCTCTAGACATATTGTCAGAATGGACCAGTCACTGGAGAAAGATAACATGTTTGGTAAGGTAGAGGGTCAAAAAAGAAAGGAAGACCCCCATTGAGATGGAATGGCAAGGTGACAGCATCAATGGGCTCGAGTGTGGCAACAATTGTGAGGTTAGCCC
Source organism: Chrysochloris asiatica (assembly GCF_000296735.1). Classification (NCBI taxonomy): domain Eukaryota; kingdom Metazoa; phylum Chordata; class Mammalia; order Afrosoricida; family Chrysochloridae; genus Chrysochloris; species Chrysochloris asiatica. The sequence continues at coordinate 3,525,514 of NW_006408567.1, forward strand.
AGGACTGGGCAGTGTTTCGTTCTGCTGTGAATAAGGTCGCTATGAGTCAGTACCAATTCAATGGCACCTAACAACAACATTCTTAAAAGCTACTGGATAATAGAACAAGTGAACAATTACATTTTAAAAATACCTTGAATCAAATAAAAATGATAACACAACATACCAAAACCCTTTGTTCATAGCAAAAGCAGGGCCTTGACAAAAATTTATTGCAATAAACTCACAAATCCAAAAATAAGAAAGAACCAAAATCATCATATAATTGCAAACCCCCAACAATTAGAAAAATATTAGCAAAGTAAGCCTACTGCCACCAGAAGAAAAAATATAAGAAAGATTCCAACATAAATAAATGAAACAGAAAAAAGAAAAAATAATGGAAAGAATCAACAAGACAAAAAGTTGGTTTTTGAAAAGATGAATAAAATAGACAAACCATTGGAAATTCTAACAAAATAAAACAAGAGGCAAATAATATAAATAAGAAATGAATTCAGTGGCATTACAACAGAACCAATGGAAACAAAAAGGATAATAACAGAATATTATGAAAAAAAATTTAAATCTAGAAGAATTGGAAAATTAAAAAAAAAACACAACCTACCTAAAGTAGCACAGGTGAAAGTTAAAAACTTAAATGGACCTCTAATGAAAGAAAAAGGAGCTCTGGTAGCGTAGTGGTTACGAATCGGGCTGTGAAGCATAGCGTCAGCAGTTTGAAACTACCAGCGGTTTCGAGGGAGAAAGATGAGGATTTCTGCTCCGGTAAAGATTTACAGCCTTGGAAACCCTGTGCAGGGTCGCTATGAGTTGGAACTGACTCCACGGCACTTACCAACAACAACAACAACAATGAAAGAAAAGTTGATCAGGTCATTAAAAATCTTCCACCAGAAAAAAGTCCAGAACCAGATGGTAAATTGTACAAAACATTTAAAGTAGAGCTACCAGCAATTTTACATAAATTATTCCAGAACATAGAAAAGGATGGAAAACTCCCAAATGTGTTTTAAGAAATGAGCATAAGCCTCATACCCAAACCAGGCAAAGATAGCAGTAAAAAAGAAAATTATAGCTCAATATCACTCAGGCTGTGGTACTATAGGATAATGGCCTGGACCACAAGTTCATTTGAATTGCAAGGTCACAGGTCCAGCCACGTTTTAGAAACCCTATATAGGGTCCCTGAGTCAGAACTAACTCAATGGCACTCAACAACAACAACTAAAACTACATAAATTAGTTAGGTCCAGACTTTTGTGATATGAATAATCTTCAAAGATTATTTATAATACATGAGAAGTCTTGAAAAAATTTTTTTAATTTGGAAATAAAGCAAAATAATGACTACGCATTCTTTTAGGGTCACGCTGCTCTAACAGACCACCCAAGGATGATTTAAATCTCTAGAGATTGCTTTTGTTTGTTTTCCTATTTTTATTTTCTAGGGTCAAGATTAAAATGATATGCCAATTCATAGAGATGCAAATAATTTGCATCTGTGTTTTACTTTCCTAGTATTTCTGCTGTTAATACAAGTATGGTTTAAAACAAAAAGAAACCCACAAAATTATTTTCTCACAGTTCAAAACAATAAAAGTCTGAATTCAGGGCGCTAGTTCTATTAAGAGGGTCTGTTTCTGTCTGCTCTAGAGGGTGATAACCTTGTCTCTTACAGCATTCCTTGGTCCTTGGCTATCCTCACATATCCTGCCCTATTCATATTTCCTTGTCTCTAAGGAGCCCTGGTGATCTTGTAAACAAGCCCTGAACTGCTAACTACAAGGTCAGCATTTCAAACCAAGCAGCCACTCCTCAGGAAAAAGATGAAGATTTAGTCTCAGAAATCCTATATAGTGTTGCTATGAGTTGGAATCAACTCAGTGATAGTGGGTGTCTCTATGTTTATGCTACTCTTTATAATATTCAGAGGTGATTAACTTTAGGATCCACCCTATGCTGATATGACCTCATTGACCTAAGAAAGAAAACTCTATTTCCAAATAGGATTGAATATACAGATATAGGTGTCAAAATTCCAACACCTATTTTTGGAAGGACAGAGTTCAGTCTATAACAATCTAGTACAAAAGATAACTCAATGGTTATGGTTTCATTACCCATAGTAAATTGAAATATATAAAATAAACATCAGTTTCATTTCTAACTTAACAAGTTTTTTGCACTTAGCCTTTCTTAAAATTCATCTTTGTACCAGATTTAGCATCCTGCTTACTTCATCATTAAGTAGTTAAGTGTACTTTTGGCACATGCTTATTTTAGAATTGCATGTGAGTTATATTTATAAAGTTATATGTGTAACTTTATAAAATTATGTATTAACAAGTGCTTAGTGGTTTTCATCTCTCATACATTGGACATATTGTCAGGAGGGACCAGTCACTGGAGAAGAATATCATGTTTGGTAAGGTGGAGGGTCAGAGAAAAAGAGGAAGACCCCCAACGAGATGGACTGGTCAAGTGGCAGCATCGATGGACTCAAGTGTGGCAACAGTAGTGAGGTTAGCCCAGGATCGGGAAGTGTTACATTCTGCTGTGCATAAGGTCGATATGGGTTAGTACCAACTTGATGGCACTTAACAACAACAACAGTGGTTTTCATATATTATTTCAATTGCAGCCAGATAAATATGATTACCCCTAATGTATCCCATGATAGTAAAGTTTTGCTAAAGGCAATACAGAAATGGCTATAATCATACATTGTCAGAGAACTTCCAGAGGTTCAAGCAGGATTCAGAAGACACCGTGGAATGAGGGATATCATTGCTGATGTTGGATGGATCTTGGCTGAAAGCAGAGAATATCAGAGAGATGTTTACCTGTGCTTTATTGACTACTCAAAGGCTTTCGATTGTGTGGATGATGACAAGCTATGGTCAACATTGCGAAATATGAGTATTCCAGAACACTTAATTGTGCTCATGAGGAATCTCTACCTGGACCAAGAAGCAGTTTTTCCAACACAACATGGGAACACTGAATAGTTTAAAATTAAAAAAAGGTGTGTGACAAAGTTGTATTCTTTCATCATACTTATTCAACCTGTCTGCTGAGCAAATAATCTGAGAAGCTGGGTTATATGAAGAAAAACGTGGCATCAGGATTGGAGGAAGACTCATTAACAACCTGTGATATGCAGATGATACAAACTTGCTTGCTGAAAGTGAAGAGGACTTAAAAAAATTACTGATGAAGATCAAAGAGCACAGCCATCAGTATGGATTACATCTCAATGTCAAGAAAACAAAAATCCTCACCACTGGATCAATAAACAACATTCTTATCAATGGAGAAAAGATTGACATTTTCAAGGACTTCATTCTCTTTGGATCAACTATCAACACTCACGGAAGCAGCAGTCAATAAATCAAAGGACATATTGCATTAGGCAAATATGTTGCACAAGACCTTTTTAAAGTGTTGAAGAGCAAAGATGCCAGCTTGAGGGCTAAGGTGCACCTGACCCAAGCCATAGTATTTTCAATAACCTCATATGCATACGAAAGCTGGACAGTGAATAAGGAAGACCGTAGAAGAATTGATGTTTTGAGTTATGTTGTTGGAGGAGAATATTGAAAGTGTCATGGACTGCCAAAAGAACCAATAGATTCATTTTGGAAGAAGTGTAGTCAGAATGCTCCTTGGAGGTCAAGATGGTCAAACTTTGTCTCTCATACTTCAGATAGATTGTTGGGAGGGACTAGTCACTGGAGAAGGATATCATGTTTGGTAAGGTGGTGGGTCAGGAAGAAAAGAGGAAGACTCCCAATGAGATGGATTGGCCAAGTGGCAGTATCAATGGACTCAAGCATGGTAACAGTAGTGAGATTGGCCCAGGATCAGGCAGTATTTTGTTCTCCTGTGCATAAGGTTGCTATGGGTGGGTACCAACTCAATGGCACCTAACAACAACAACAACAACAACAGTGTATCAAGGAGGAAAGGGGCCCTAAAGTGAGTGAATTGCTATGGAAGGATTTAAAATCAGGTCTTTTCCTTTCACCATACTGTTTCCCATGGATAAGGTCTTGAGAAGGAAAATGAAGAGCTACATTCTCCTATTTGAAGCCCTAGCATTGGAATTTCCATGGGTGACACAGAGAAACCATTCTCAAGCCACAGTAAAAAAGGTTGATAAATGAAAACTCAAAAATCAGCTCTTGATTCTGACATTCTGACAGTCTTAATGGCAAGTCTGAAGCTTGTGTTGCCCAATTGACCCAGCATGGATCTATTGGGGTCAATTAGAAAGGCAGAAATCCTTGTTTTGACTTCAAATATCCTATCTCTCTGTTTCTCTGCTTCATCTAACACAAAACATCCTGCCTTGAAAATCAATATTACAGGACTGGAAAGTGCTGATGGTATAAGAAACAAAAGAAGCCCTCAACCTTTTATTTCATTTATTTATTTATTTTTGTACAGTCTGTTTCATGAGAAGTCCTGGGGAAACTGGAACTTACACCTGAACCCTGGTGACACTGTAGGATAAGCACTAGACAGATGACCACAGTCTGTTGTTTTGCAGGAGAAAGATGAAGTTTGTAAAGGGTCACTATTACTCAGAACAACTACATGACAGTGGATTTTATTGTTATTTTTAAATTCTAATTGTAAGGAGACCTGATGGCACAATGGTTAAATGTTTGAAGTGTTGTTATTAGGAGCCATCAAGTTAGTTCCAAGTTTTTGCATGGTTATGCACGTCAGAATGAAACACTGCCTGGTCCTGTGCCATCCTCACAATTGTTATGTTTGAACTCATTATTGCTTTCACTAAGCCAATCCATTTCATTAGGGGTCTGCCTCTTTTTCACTGACCTTCCACTTTAGCAAGCATGATGACTTTCTCTGGAAACTAGTCCCTCCTCACAATTTGTTCAAAGTATAAGGTACAAACTCTTGCCATCTTCAAATCTATGGAACATTCTACCCAGTGACACATGATGCTTCCATAAGTCAGAAGTGACTCACATGTATGTAGTATTTTGGTTTGACATATCTTTACATATGTACAAACAGACTTTTCAAAGAGAAAGATTTTTGATATACCGTAAGCAAAGAATGCCCTTGTGTGACACAAATGGTTTGCACTCAGTTACTAACTTAAAAGTTGGTGATTTTGACTCATGGCACTGTAGGATAAGGTCTGGACTGTTAACTACAAAGTTGGTGGTTCAAACCCACCAAATGCTCCTTGGAAACCCTACAGTGTCACTATGAGTGATAACTGACTTGATAGCACTTAACAACAACAACTGGTATCATACACACACATACACTAAAGGCTTGGCAGTCTGTTTTCAAAGGGTCACTGCCAAGAAAACCCTATGGAGCCATTCTATTCTGTTACATACAATGTCACCATGAGTTAAAATCATCTCCAGGGCAACAGGCTTATTTATTTGTTTTAATAGGCAAGGAAGATATTCTGAGTATTTTCAAAGGTTGCATTTGTTCTGAAAATTAGGTTTGCCACCAAATAATTCTGGCTGTTATAGTTATCCTTGGAGTCACTCAAACATCACAGGACCTTCTTGGGGTAAGCAAGGCATTAACTCTCAGTATGACATCAAACCAGGTTTCCTTCAATTACATGTCTGCATCAGCCTGAAGTTCACATATCTGTAGATCTGAAAAAACACATCTGGAAGTTTCATTACTGTGCCCATTATCTAGGAAGCCTGGCATGCTGCCAGCCCTATGGGTATTTGTACTGATTTTCAGGAATATTTCCCTCTACATGTTCTTATAAATCCTGTTCATTATCAGAATGTAAGCCTTATGAGGGCAGAGGGGGTTTTGTTTTGTTCAACGACATATCACAATTATCGAAGATAGTGTCTGGTACATTATAACTGCTCACTCAATACTTAGTGAATGAGGGGGGAGAAAAGCATTCAAGGTCAACTTCAAATATCACCTCCTTTTAAAACTGTTTCTAATCTCTTAAGCCAGAGGTATAGTTTGTTTGTTTTTTCCCTCTGGGTTATAACAGTAAAATCCTGTTATATTCCACACAACAGTAGTCTTAGCATTATTGTTACTTGTGAGTATTTCTGTTAGTTGTGTGTATTGCCCTCCAGTTTATGACTTTCTTAGAGGCAGGACAATGTTGTATTCATGGTTTACCTTCACTGCTCACCAATCCTCTTCTATCTGATAGATCTACATGTATAGAATATACATGTGTTATTGTTACGTGCTGTATAGTCAATTCCAACTCATGGAAACCCTATTTGACATGTATAATGTGTCATAAGATTTCCTAAGGTCTAAGCTTTATAGAAACAGATTTCCAGGTCTTTTCGCCTCCAGAGTGCTGAGTGAGTTTAAACCACGGACCTTTTAGTTAGCAGTTAAATGCTTAATCATAGTGCCTCTGGGTTTGCTTACAACATATTTGCACAAAAAAAGAGAAATTCACTGCTCTCAAGTTGATTCTCACTCATAGCAACCACACAAGACACAGTAGAACTGCACTGTATGGTTTAGAAGCCTGTCAGTCTTTATGGAAGCAGCAAAAGTCATCTTTGTCATGTGGAGCAGCTGGTGGGTTTGAACCACTGACCTTGTAGTTAGCAGCACAAAACCTAACCCACTGGACTCCTTTAGAATACATTTGATGCTGTTGTTGTTGTTAAGTTCTGTCAAGTCAGTTCCAATTCACAGCAACCCTTGCAGTTCATGGGTGATGCCGACCTTGCAGTTCAAACTGACCTTGCAGTTTAGCGCATTATCTTAATCCAATAAAATTTCCTATTGAGATCTTCTATAAAGACTTATTTAATACTATAACTTTAGAAGATTCCAGTGTAACTTTAATTTTCTTTAACTGGAAATTGTTTTGAAATAACATGAGCCCTGTGACAACTCTTCAAATGTCAGAGACACTTATGGTTCTACCAAGATCACAATATGACCTATTTTATACACTTTCAATTCCCACAACTTTGGATTCCCTGTCAAGTGGCAAGATTTCTATGCCTTTGGCAAAATCATTACACCTCATAGAACTTCAGTGTCTTCTTCTACAATGTAGAGTTATTGAAAAAGACAATCTATAAGAGTCTATATGTGCTGTTATTTTCTCTATCTAGGTTGAAAACGTGCCAAATTCCCAGCACATATTACTCATGTCTTTGATTCCTGAGCCAAGTTCAAACAAATCTTAGGAGTGTGCAACCCACCTTAGATCTTTTTGTAACTGGAGACTGCACATTTTCAAGTTTAGCCAGAAAACATATGACCAATCTAAAGAGTAATTTACAGTCCCCATATGAATCAATCAGAATGTAATACTTAGAATCCCTTCTCACATAGAGCAACTCCCCTCTGATTCTATACTTACCCTATTGCTTTCAACTCTTAGAGACTTGCTGAACTCATTTCTTGAGGGACATAGCCCTCTCTTGCCCATTGAACAAATAATGTTATCCTTTTTTTCTTTTTCTGCTCTGGAGATTTTTATTCTTTGACAGATTCTGATGGTCTAAATCTCAGGAGTTCATTCATCTACGTCCAGCTTCTTAATGCAGACTTTGCAGCTGTGTTCATCAGAGCAAAAGTATTTGAAAGGGACTTGCATAAAGCCATATCATGATATTTTGGCAGAAATGCTGAGCAATCCCTTCAGTTTTGTTTTACTAGCACCACATTTAGCAATACTATTTCAACCCAAATTCTTTTCCACATTGATTTCCTCAGGACTAAAATTCTGGGCTTTAGATTCATTCTGCCTCTAACAACTTCAGTCAAGTGAAGAAGAGAGGCAAATATTTCCTGTGGCCTTTCATGAAACTGCCTCAAAACCACAGAAGACTTAATTAGACTTTAGATATTTATCTTAATGATGTTTTAAGACAATATTCACAAATTGTGGGTGAGAGAGAGAAAAAAAAAGCTTGATGCCATACCTCAAAAATGTCACTTTCAAAATGGCTTTAAGAGATAGCAACACACATGACTCTGCCTAATGTAAAATAATTAAATTGGAATGATAAAAGTCAATTGTTCCCATACCATTGCAGTTCAATGGAATCACGTTAATTAGAATGTATTGGGCTTAATCTCACTTAGATCAGCTTAGTTTCATTCTCTTATTCTTGGTATGGAGTAAAAATCATTCCCAGTCATTACTGAAAAATATCTTGAAAAATAAGAAAAACCAATTATAAAAGATGGACTTTCCTGATCTCTAATTAGCAAACTACTTTGAAAATATCTATTAATGAAAGTACAACTCCAGTTTAATTTTTGATAAATTATTATCACTGCATTAAAAATACATAAAACAGTCCTGAGAAAGGAACACACCATTATGGAAGCCATAGAATTGTTGTTGTTGTTAAGTGCCGTCGAGTCAGTTCTGACCCATAGTGATCCTGCACAGGGTTTCTGAGGCTGTAAATCTTTATGGAAGCAGAAAGCCTCATCTTTCTCCCACAGAACTGCTGGTAGTTTCGAACTGCTCACCGTGAGATTAGCAGCCCGATTCATAACCACTATGCTACCAGAGCTAGTTGCTGCCTATTAGCAGAGAGAAGACAGAATGTGATCTCGTTATTTTACAGTTTTAAGCTTCAATTACAAACAGTTGCCTTTAACTCAATTCAGACTCCAGGGGAATGAATGTGTGTCAAGGTAGAATTGTGCCTCAGAAGTACACCATCAGAACTTTCTTCTGAAGCATCTTTGTGTAAACTGAAACCTCCAACCTTTCTTTCAACAGCTGAGCTCCTTAACTGTTTGCAGTGCTCAGGAGCTCCCTTTCAATTATTTGGTTGTCTGGAGTCAATGTCACTGAATGCCTTTTTTCCTTCAAAATACGCATCAGAATCTGGGTGTGGCATCTTCGGATAAGCACTCCACCTCAAGGTTGCTTTGAATCACAAGATTGGCAGTTCAAACTCACCAGCCACTTCTCAGAAACCCTATACAGGGTTGCTATGAGTTAAGGCATGACTCGGTGGCACTTAATGACAACAACATACTTGTGGATGTAATTTCATTTGCACATAGGGTTTCTTTGTTAAATTAGTGACGTTATACCAGTAGAAAGTGTATCCTAAGCCTAAACTCTTCGGAGTGATTTTAAAGGCAGCATTGATACAGAGATGAGCCACCACAAGCTGGGGGCAGATGAATGCCATGTGAAGATTGTCACAGAACCAAGGAACACAGGCACTAGAGAAGCTGAGAAAAGATTTTTCTCCAAGAATCAACAGCTAGAGAGAGAGCCTTCTCTTAGAGCCTGTATCGTGAATTTAGATTTTGGCAGTTCAAGCTCACCAGTTGCTCCTCAGAAGCCCTATGCAGGGTTGCTATGGGTTGGAACCGACTCGATGGCACTTAATAACAACAACAAACTGTGAGAAAATGCATTTTTCTTCTCTAAAGCCAATCACTTGTATTTATAATGCAGCAGACTTCATGTCGCAAACTTCGTACATATTATGAGGAGGGACCAGTTCCTGGAGAAGGATATTATACTTGGTAAAGTGGAGGGTCAGAAAAAAAGAGGAAGACCCCCAATGAGATGCATTGGCACAGTGGCAGCAGCAATGGGCTCAAATGTAGCAATGACTGTGAGATTGGTGCAGGATCGGACAATGTTTTGTTCTGTTTTGCATAAGGTGGCTATGAGTAAGTAATGGTTCAATGGCACCTAACAACAGGAAACAGTTAATCTTTTTGCCCTGCCTCACATTTGTGGCATCAATCTCAGTGCCCTTTAAAGTTCTAGCCACAACTTATATCCACAGGCAAGTTTGAGCAATAGGTCTTGAATCTGAATGATGTTGGAAGCAATGTGTAATAAGAACTGAACAAGCAAATAGTTAATGAAAATCTCTTTCCAAAGTTGTGCACCACTTGTTCACACCTCTAACTCAGTTTCCACCCAAATGCAATACAAGCATAGCTGCCCCAGAGCAGTGGCTTTTCAAATTTTCCCAGATAAGAGTGTTGTCAGAAGTTGTTTGCAAAAGGGTCATCCTACAGTTAATAAGACATGCTACTTGTTTCCACATCATGGAAATTCACTGTGCATAGGGAATTAAAGATCATCTTACATCTGCCATCTGTATTTTATTTAGTATTATAAAAAAAATTACATATTGACAATGGCCTGGAAAGTGGCATCAGCTTCAAATATTTCAGCCTGCATCCTTAATGTGCTTCAGGCCAAAGTGCATATGAAGCACTTCAGGACCGGTATTGTACAACTCGGTGTTTGAGAATTTGCAGCAGCTTATTTTAGAATTTATTTATTCAGAGCCTATTTATTTTTCTATTGTTCCATGCTTATTTGCATGTGTACTTCCTTTTCACTGTACTTGGTGTTCAGCTTAATTTCATATATTCATATTTACAGTAGCCCCAGCTTATCAGGTTTACCCTGGTAGGAATGCTTGGGGTATCCTAGGGTCTGATGTAAGTCACCTTGATGATCTTTAACTGTCCTTTAGGTATCATCTTTGATGCTTCTTTCTCCTAAATCTCTACACCTGGATTAGGCATCCTTCTGGACAACTGCTACTGTTTTTATTAGCTGCCTTTCTCATACCAACCCCATGACCAACGCACCATTCAAAGTTTGGTTGGCGTCACACCTTTGCGATCCACAGGGTTTTCACTGACTGGTTTTCAGAAGTGGATCCGCAGGCCTATTTTTTTAAAAATTTGTCTTTATTTGGAAATCCTACTGAAACCTGTTCAGCATCACAGACACCTAAAAGTCCCCACTGACACATGGTTGGAGGCTGCTTATGAGATGCATTGGCTAGGGATCAAACCTATGTCTCCTATATATTGTTGTTCATAAGTGCCATTGGGAGTGCTGGTGTGGCACTGTGGGCTAATGCATCAAATTGCAAGTCATTTGAATTGCAAGGTCGGTGGTTCAAGCTCACCAGCCTCTCCTTGGAAACCCTATACAGGGTTGTTAAGGGTTGGAATCAACTCGATGGCACTTAACAACAACTTAACTTGTTGTTAAGTGCCATCGAGATGACCCTGTCTGTTTAAGGTTTCTAAGGAATGGCTGGTGGGTTTAAAATGTCAAGCTTGTGGCTAGCAGTCCAGTGCTCACCCTACAGAGCTACACCAGGACTCCTGGATCTCTGACATGGAAAGGGAGAATTCTACCACAGAAACACCAATGCCTCAAGGATTCTTATGGTTTACTCTAATTATCTTTATTAAATATAATTTACTTATCTAGCTATCATAATACACTGTTAATTCATTGAGTGTAGTGAATCTGACGGAAACTCTCAATGCGTTGGATCAACACAAGAGCTTCAACAATGGATTCAAGCATACCAATGGTCATGAAGATGGCACAGGACCAGGCAACATTTAGTTCTGCTACACATGAGGTCACCGTGAGTAGTAACTGATTTGAAGGCAATTAATAGCAACAACAAGAAGGCAATTAGTGTTTAATGAAATTTTATTTAAGGTTTTTACTTTGAAATTGACTACGTTCATCAGTTAAACTTGATAAACAGAAATTTCTTTAATGTAGACAGTATGATATCACACAACCCCAGATTCAAATATTTCCTGCACATTTACAAGTTAGGCATTTTGGTCAACTCAACTCTTTTATTTTCTTCTTTTGTCAAGAGGTAATACAAAATCTAACTTGTAAAAATGTTGTGTCTGAAACCTAAAATATTACTTATATATAACAACAAAGAATGACCAAGGATGGTTATAATTCTCTTTACTTACTTAGAAATTTCCATTCAGTACAGGAATTTGATTCTATTTCTGTCCTTAGAGATGCTGGTCATATTATCTGCAAAACTTCTTTAGAGACATGCATTTTTGACACTTGTTATTTATTGAATTGTGTTTCCCAAAATTATGTGTTGAAATTTTGGAGTTAGACCCTGTTTGAAAGGCTAGTTACTTCTGAGTTATAAACAGTCCTGAATAGACACGGACACACACAGATGGAAGACAGAATCACAGAACACCAAGGATCTCTGGCACACATCAGAAACTAGAAGAAAGATTTAAAGAAGAATCAATATGACCTGATTTAAATGTTCAGTCTCAAGAACTGTGAAAAAAAATTTTTTTTTTATTTATAAAAACCACCTACATCTGGTATTTCTGTAATGATAACACTAAGTAACAAAGGCAAAGCTAGTGTAAAGCACATAGTATTAAGAACAAGCTATTTGCCAATTATTTATGAAGACTCATTTGCATATGTGCTAACTTGAATGTTGATAGGGCTAACATACAAAGGCATGCATTAGCTCTATAACTGAGATGTACCAGGTATTTCTGCACTGAGTGGTCTTTTTCTTGCAGCAAATCACCAGGAGATTTCATGCAAGGTTTACAGAAGTTTTAATGGGACAAGAGCATCACATGTGAAAGTGTTACGAGGTAAGAATAAAATTGGAATCAGAATCCAATCAAGCTGAAAGAAATGGCTTGCTGCCATCACAGTCTTTCTGTAAACTCCTTTGAAAGTAAGGCTATGCTCATCCCTTGGAAGGCTTTCACTTTGTTAGACCTGCATCTAGAAGGATTGTCACCTATTTTCATTCTCCTGGGGCTAGTCTGACCTTTTCTGAACATAAATTTCACTTATATTTTACTTGGGACGGAGATGCCAGCAGTATGCCTCGGATCAGAAAAAGCTGTGAAATTGGATCTTAACAGCATGTTAAGGCATAAGGTTAGGCCAGAAGTTGACAATATTTCTGGAAAAAATACTAAAGTTGAGATCAACGTAGGATGTGTTTTACTTCTTCTTCAAGTCATAAATTACCTGAAGTGTAAAATAAAGAAAAGAAAAATCCTCACAACTGGACCAATAAATAACAACATGATAAATGGAGAAAAGATTGAAGTTGTCAAAGACTTCATTTTGCTTTGATCCATAATCAACACTCATGAAAGCCACTAGTCAAGAAATCAAAGGATGTATTGCTTAGACAAATTGACTGCACAAAAACTCTTGAAAGGGTTAAAAAGCAAAGATATCAGTTTGAAGACCTGACCCAAGCCATGACATTTTCATTTTCCTCATATGTATGTGAAAGTTGGATGAGGAATGAGGAAGACAGCAGAATAATCGATGCATTTAAGTTATAATGTTTGAGAAGAATATTGAAAATATCACGAACTGCTGGAAGAACTAAGAGATGTGTGCAGATAGTAAACTATAATGTCAAAATTTACCTGCAAAGTAGTCATACAAGGCACAGTAATTGTTCTTCATTCACACTGAGCAATAGACGATGGGCTGCTAATTGCAAATTCAGCAGTTCAAAGTAACCAGTCACTCACAGAAACACTATACAGGGTTGCTATGAGTTGGAGCTGTTTTGATGGCATCCAACAACAACATGGGACTTCCTCGTTTGGCGTGAGACCTGAAGAAATGGATGGTGCTTGATTTCCATTATTGAACATTTTTATTAAAGTTCTATAGAACAATCCTGATCAAAAGAAGCAAAATGTAAAATTGAATTACAAATCCTCATGAACTCTAGGCTTTCTGGAGCAGTGAAGGCTGAGTGAACCCCTGAAATTATTGTCATGAAAAAGCATTTAATCCTTAAACTAAACATATTCTCTGAACTCTTCTTAAAACTAAGAAATTGTGTAGCTTAGATAGTGAAAAATGTCTGCCTTGAGCATTATGCTTTTTTAATAACTATCTCTAAAGAATCCAGTTTACAAAAGCAACTTAAAAGATTGGCTAGAAACCTTAAGGGGTAGCAAGTTTATATAAATAGGGAGAAAAAAATCAAGAAAAGTAGGTGGAAATATTTGAATAACTTGAAAAATGTAATCAATGTCCTAAATTGTGCTTGTACAAATTGTTGAATTGATTTATGTTTTGATGTGTGTATTCTCAATAGCAATAACAACAAAATCTAGCTGCAATATTCACTCTGTACATTCAGTGAGTTCATAGAATTGTATTGCTAGAGAAGACTTTGGAGATTATCTATTTTCTAAAATTTGAGGGCAAATAAAATATTTGTATAATAGATCAAATGCAAGATATTTTAAGAATGCTTAAAACCCACCACTCACTCATCTGTCCATTTGTTGTGCTATGGTGGGTTGCATATCGCTGTAATGCTAGAAACCATGTCACTAGTATTTTAAAAACCAGCAGGGTCATCCATGGTTGACAGGTCACAGTGGAGTTGACATACTAAGAGAGAATAGGAAGGAAAAGAGGAAAATACTTCTGAATGTTTAGCCACTGAAAATGAAAACCTATGAATAAAAGCAGATTATCATCAGATATAATGATAGAAAGTGAAAACATTATGAATAGCAACAGGGTGGAAAGCACTCAAAATAAAACTGGGCAAGAACTACCTCCTCAAAGTAGAGTTGACCATGATGGTGTTAATGAAGTAAAGTTTTCAGGTCCTAGTATCGATGATGAGACACATTCAAAATGAGGAGAAACAACTGAAATTGTCCATTAATAAACAGAACAATGAATATAAGAAATATGAATCTAAGAAAATTTGGAAGATGTCAAAAAAGAAATAGAACTCATAAAGATTAATATTTTAGGCATTAGTATGTTGGATTAGACTGGTATTGGCCATTTCAAATATGAGTATTATATGGCTTACTATGCTGGGAACAACAAATTCAATAGGAATGGTGTCATGCTCATCGTCAAAAGAGCATTTTGAGATCTACCTTTAAGTACAATGATGTCTATGGTAAAATATATATACATTTTGATAAATAATCTGAGAAACTGGATTATATGAAGAACCTGGCATTAGTACTGGAGGAAGACTCATTAACACCTTGTGATGTGCAGATGCGTTGTTAATTACTTCATTTTGCTTGGATCCACAATCAACACTCATGGAAACAGTAATCACAAAATCAAATGACTTATGTTGTTGTTGTCAGGTGC
>NW_006408567.1:3542959-3544670 GCF_000296735.1 Chrysochloris asiatica
GCAGCATCAATGGGCTCAAGTGTGGTAACGATAGTGAGGTTGGCCCAGGATCGGGCAGTGCTTTGTTCTGCTGTGCATAAGGTCATTATGGGTCTGTACCAGGTTGATGACACCTAACAACAACAACAACAGCAATTTAGAATAGAAGTGATGTGGTTCACATGAGTTTTTCTCCTGCCTGTGGCTGTTACTATTAGTGCCCCACTAAATGCAACTTCACTAGTCTGGTGCACTGTGGCTACTGTTTTGAAGGTTGTTGGCTGCTAAAGGCTCACATTCTTCTTCTTGGGAGTGTCCTTGGCCTGATGTTGTTGTTGTTATGTGCTGTGGAGTTGATTTCGACTCATAGCGATCCTGTACAGGATTTCTGAGGCTGTAAATCTTTACGGGAGCAGAAAGCCTCATCTTTCTCCTTTGGAACAGCTGATAATTTTGAACCTCTGACACTGAGGTTAGCAGCCCCATTCATAACCACTATGCTACCAGAGCTCTTTCCTTGGCCTGTAGTAACTCAATTTAACTAGGAGATATTTGGAAGACTGACAGAAGGTGGCCAAAGACAAAGAATGGATAAACCTCGAGTGTGTTAATCTCCAAAGATCCTGATGAAATCAGGCTGATATGTAATGGTTTCTGACTTCTTCTTCTGCCCTTCACTCCTTTGTTGGCTTATCCTGAGAGTGCTATTTTAATAAATCACCTGTACAAGAATCTCCAACTTAGATTGCGCTTCTAAGGAACTTGGCCTTTACTATGTTTTTGTTAAGTACCAGCGTGTCAGTTCCAATTTAGAATGAGTCTATACATGATTTCCAAAGAGTAGCTGGTGAGTTTGAACTGCTGACCTTGACGGTCACACCAATATTACTGTCTAGTGTGTATCCCACAGAGCCACATCAGGACCTTTTCTATATGAATCCATACAATATGAATCCATTATTTACTAAACTTTTATTCAAACCTGTTAAGTTCACTACTGTTTATTTGGCCAACACATGACTATTGTAATCTTTAAGATAACATAAAAGCTTTCCATAAGGTTGATGTTGTTAAGTGCCATCAAGTAGGTTCCAACTTGTAGTGACCATGCATAGGGTTTCTAAGGCTTAAATGTTCACAGGAGCTGAGAGTCTCATGTTTCTACTGTGGAATGGATATTGGGTTCCAACCATAGACCTTGTGGTTTACAGTCCCTTGCCTGTCATATGGCGCTACCGCACTCCCATAAGGGAGCAGAGGAGGAAAAAACTGGAAATTAACATCATAACTGCCTATGAATTTATATAATATCATCATATTTAATCATGAACCAAATTTTGCAAGATAGGATACTGAGTCACAGATAGGTCAAGATGACACCATTAGTTAATGGAAAACCCAAGTTAAACTTAGGTAGTCTGATTCCAAAGTCTACTATCTTTCAAAGAATATGAAAAAAAACTTGTCTATAATCAAAGGTAGAATTGTTAAATTTGATATTGTTTCATAAGAATAATTAAAGAGTTTATACCTGTGAGAAAATTTCAAAGATCAGCATGAGAAGATAAAGCCAAATATTACAACAAAATGTGCAAAGATATAAAATCAGAAAACCAAAAAGGAAGAACATGTCAGTATTTCTCAAGCTGGGGGATCTGAAGAAAAACATCAAGCCTCAACTTTCATTATTGAAAGATTCTCTGGGCAAATTATTGAATGATGCAGAAAGCAT
>NW_006408567.1:3545550-3580638 GCF_000296735.1 Chrysochloris asiatica
TACATCTCAATGTAAAGAAAACAAAAATCCTCACCACTGGACCAATAAACAACATTCTTATCAACGGAGAAAAGATTGAAGTTGTCAAGGACTTCTTTTTTCTTGGATCAACTATCAACACTCCAGAAGCAGCAGTCAAGAAATCAAAGGATGTGTTGCGTTAGGTAAATCTGCTGTACAAGACCTTTTTAAAGTGTTGAAGAGCAAAGATGTCAGCTTGAGGACTAAGATGTGCCTGACCCAAGCCATGGTATTTTTTGTAACCTCATACACATGTGAAAGCTGGACAATGAATGAGGAAGACCGTATAATAGTTGATGCATTTGAGTTATGGTGTTGGAGGAGAATATTGAAAGTGCCATGGGCTGCCAAAAGAACCAATATATCTGTTCTGGAAGACGTGCAACCAGAGTGCTCCTTAGAGGCCAAGATGGCCAAACTTCGTCTCTCATACTATGGACATATTGTCAGGAGGGACCAGTCACTGGAGAAGGATATCATGTTTGGTAAGGTGGAGGGTCAGAGAAAAAGAGGAAGATCCCCAACGAGATGGATTGGCCAGTTGGCAGCGTCGATGGACTCAAGCATGGTAGCGGTAGTGAGGTTGGCCTAGGATCAGGCAGTGTTTTGTTCTGCTGTGCATATGGTCGCTATGACTTAGTACTGACTCAGTGGCACCTAACAACTCAACAACATAGTTAAAATGGAATGGAGAAAATGTCCTAATGTTATTTGATCGCAAAGTTTGACTCCATGTAATAGTCAACTTTATGCACTGAGTTCATTATGTCTGAGATATGAATTCTATCAAGCTAAACATATGCAGAATAATTATCAAGTGGCCTTTAACTGTTAGAATGTCATTTTAAGTCTTTATGTTGTAAATATTTTGTTAATAAAATGTGAGAGCTTTGTGGAAAATTGCATCCTTGGCTATATGTGTTGCTTTGTGTAGACATTGTTTTCATATCTAATAATAGCAAGATGAAAAAAATGTGCAACTCATTGAATGGATCTTAAGTTAACAGTTTGCCATGTTTACCTACAGGGGACTGCAAAAATTTGTGGAAAATTCCATTTTTTCATGGACATTGTGAAGTCCTTATATCTTCATTATGACTAAAACCATTGCCATTTTTCAAATTTTCACTTAAAATATGTGACAATAGCCACACATCACTTATATTAATTTACAAAGACAATTATTTTTCAATTCCACACTCTGAGAAAAGTTCAACCACAAATAGTGACATCCTGATAAATTCCCTTTTGGTTATTTATTAAGATTAGATTATTTTCAAAGGCATAGATTGTTTGGATAATTTAATAATGTTGCTACCATCCTGTTTTCTGTTGGTTCAGAATATTTATTTTAAAAGAACATTAGGTATTTAGAAAGAAACAAAAAAGCCTCTGTTAAAAGGGATTGCCTCAATCTTATTTATCATGCCACACAAACTTTAAAGCTGTATTTACCATGGAATCAATGAAAGGAAGGAATGGGTAGCAACATCTAACATTTATACCTAAAAGGTCAGCTCAAGTTATTAGTGTCAAACTGAATTTCCAAGGCAAACCTTAGGCTCACTTATTTACATAAAGTAGTGAACAGTTTCATTTGTTGCTCTAAGTGTCCTCTTCCTATGCTGCACATAAAGGGTGTCAGTATTCAAATTGTTGTTCCAAATGTTAATTAGGTTGAAGTTCAAATCAGTAGCTTATATTTTCAATAATGTAGGAGACTGAAGTCCTGGTGGTGGACTAAACTTGGCCTGTGTAAGTCCAAGAAAGAAAGTGTGAACCTATTAAATAATAAAATAGTTTAATTGTTGCCCACTCAATTTTAACTCATAATGACCCTGTAGGACACAGTTGAACTGCATCAAAGGATTTTCAAGGCTGACTTAACAACAGCAACTATCTTTTAAGAAGCACATCTTTCTCCTGTGGTTCGTAGGTTTGAACTGCTGACCTTACAGACAAGTGCTTAACACTGTGCCATCAGGGATCCTTTAAGGGATGAAAATTGTCTACCAAAATAGGAATCATGGTAGCACAGTGATTAAGCATTCAGCTACTAACCAAAAGGTCGGTGGTTTGAATCCACAAGCTGTTCTTCAGAAGAAAGATGTCAGTGGGTGTGGGTTCGGTACTAAAAAGATCCCTGACTCCTGCCAGGGCCAATTCACCAATCATTGTCATTAGAAAGACAGAGCAGGGATTCTGGGTATTTTCCATTCTTACTTTGTATTTTCTTCAAACTATACATCTACGATTCATTTGTATCTGATCGTCATCATCGGCAGGTGCCATCGAGTCGGAACCGACTCATAGTGACCCCATGCACAGCAGAACGAAACAATGTCCGATCCTGGGCCAACCTTACTACCGCTGCCACACTTGAGTCCATCAATGATGCCACCTGGCCAATCCATCTCGTTAGGGGTCTTCCTCTTTTTCTCTGACCTTACCTTACCCAGCATGACATCCTTCTCCAGCGACTGTTTCCTCCAGAAAATATGTCCAAAGTATGAGAGACGAAGCTTAGCCATCCTGGCCTCCAAGGAGCACTTTGGCTGCACTTCTTCCAAAACAGATCTATTGGTTCTTTTGGCAGTCCATGGCACTTTCAGTATTCTCCTCCAGCACCGTAACTCAAAGGCATCAATTCTTCTACGATCTTCCTTATTCACTGTCCAGCTTTCGCATCCATATGAGGCTATTGAAAACACCATGGCCTGGGTCAGGCGTACCTTAGTCCTCAGCTGACATCTTTGCTCTTCAACACTTTAAAAAGTTCCTGTGCAGCAGATTTGCCCAATGCAATATGTCATCTGATCTCTTGACTGCTGCTTCCACGAGTGTTGATAGTTGATCCAAGAAGAATGAAGTCCTTGACAACTTGAAACTTTTCTCTTTTGATAAGAATGTTGTTTATTGGTCCAGTGGTGAGGATTTTTGTTTTCTTGACATTGAGATGCAATCCATACCAAAGTCTGTGCTCTTTGATATTCATCAGTAAATGTTTCAAATCCTCTTCACTTTCAGCAAGCAAGGTTGTATCTGATATATTTATTTAATGTGGTTTTAGAGTAGAAAAGTCACTTCTAATGTGATTAGCTTCAGGTTCTCAGAAATGACCTTGATTTACTTCTGTCCTGGACCCTCATGAAACATTTGAACACTAATCTGAACACTCATTGTTGACAAAAATTCATCTTTGCCACCACCCAAAGATAAGCAAGCACTCAATCAATAAGAAGAAAAGTGCAAGTTGCTAATACTGCAATCTGTGAATTGAGCAACTTGGACAGAACATGCCACAGTGTGGGTAAATGCTCTGGGGTAAGTCTGAGCACCAGAGTTATATAGACTGCATTCCAGTGGCCTTCATACTAGAATGTGCGATGATCTCTGTACAGTGTTTCTAGGTTGACTAACACAAGGTTCAGAAGAAGGTACACAGGGTGTGGATGATATTATTAGTGTAGAAAAGCAGTTAAACATCTTGCCTCCCAATTTTTAGAACATTTACTACAAGAAAACATACCCAAAATTTAGGAACAGAAGGTAGTCATTAAGATTTTAAGAGTTGATGCAACTTCTCTGAAGTCACATAGTTTATCACAAAAAGAAGTAAAATGAGAGACTATAACTGAAGTGTGTATGTATATGTATGAGAGTATGTATGTGCACGTGCACATATTCAAATATGATATACCTGCCTTGCTTACAATGAGAAGTACAGCACTTTAACACATATTAGGGGATACATTGTATGAGAAATCGCTATATATATATATATATATATATATATATATATATATATATATATATATATATACACATATGTGTTTATTTATATATGTATATATACACTTCTGGTGTGGAGCTGTAGGATCAGCGCTGGAATAAGAATCACAAAGCTGGTGGTTGAAACCCACCAGGTACTTTTTGGAAACCCTATACAGGTTGTTGTTGTTAAGTGTCATTGAGTTGGAACCCTGTATAGGGTTTAGCAGATGTGGCTGGTGAGCTTAAACCTTTGACCTTGCAGTTCAAATTGACCTGCAGTCCATTGCATTCGTCCATAGTGCCACACCAGGACTGACTCTCTCTTTCTCTCTGTGTATCTCTATCTATAGAGAGAGTCCTGGTTCCCTGCTGCAGTGTGTGTATGTACATATACATATGCATTCTCTTGAACTTCTGGTGTGACACTGTAGGATCAGCCCAGGACTGTGAATGACAAGGTTGGCAGTTCAAACCCACCAGCTGTTCTGGTGGGTTTGAACCTATGCAGGCTTACTATGGATCATAACTGACTCAACTGCTCTTAACAACAATGCACACTTTTAGGCATTGCTCCTTTTAATTGGTTGATCTATCCTGAGGTCATGAAAGACAATTAATTGAATTGCTAACCCAAATGCACTAAACTAACAAAATAAAGGTGTATACCTGGCTCCTGGTTATATGTGTTACTCAATTTAAATTTAATTCTAATGTCAGAATCCTCTAGCTTTCAACTACTGCAGCCTTAGAGTGATTGCTTAGTTGTAAACATTGATACTCAGCAGGCTAGAACACAACCGGAAAGCTTCATTTTTCTTTTTAATTGTCTTTTAAATAAAATATTATTAGTAGGGCAGTGTTTGACAAGCCTCTCTCTCTAGTTTTTGCTAATCGACTCATATACTTTGTTCATAATTTTATTTATTTGTACCAATTTCTAGTATCATCATTCTTTTTTTAATGAGTTGGTGAGTACATTATTTCTAGTCTGAGAATGTTGATTAATAATCAATTATGCTAAACAAATCACCAGTACATTTTCAGCATGAACCATTTTTCCCTGAATACCCGAAGAACGAGTTCCATAGCAATGCAATATTAGAAAGCAAACACTGCTAATTGAAATGGCTATTAAGTCATTTTTTTTGAAAGTTTTGCAGTTGAATGAGTGTTTATCCTAAAATTTACTGTTTAAATTGTTACAATGGTTGCTGGCTGTTGTCAGGTTGGCTCCCAATTCATGATGATCCCATGCACAATGGACTTTGATTATTGCGATCCATAGGGTTTCCATTGTTGTATGCTGTCATGCTAGATCTGACTCATAGCAACCCTACATAGGGTTTCCAAGGAACGGCTAGTGGATCACAATCTGCCTACCTTGTGGTTCAAATTGACTGTGGTCCAGTGCTTATCATACAATGTGGTGCAAATATTTTGAGAAGGGATTATATGACTTCACTAAACCCTCTGTGTTCTTGGGGGCTTTTGGTTGACTTTCTTTGACATATCTCATTTGGTCTTGTATTATGTTACCTAAGCTGATTAGATTATGTTAACTAGTTATTTACTATGTATTTATACCAGACAGTGTTGAGTCCATTTAAATTCATGGTGATCTCATGTGTGCCAGAATAAAATTGTGCTCCAGGGGATCTTCAGTGGTTGGTTCTTTTGTGTTTTGTTTTTATTTTTTTTTTTTAGAAGCAGATTTCCAGGCCTTTCTTTCGAGGAGACTCTGGGTGGACCTTAACTTCCAACTTTTTGGTTAGCAGCTGAGCACTTCTAAGTGTTTGTACCACTCAGGGACTCCTTTATACATCATGACTGTGTATTATGTCAACTATTTATCCTAGTAAACTTCCTCCCAATTGATTGTTAGTTCCTTGATGGAAGGGGGAATTAAAGTTATTTTTGAATTTCGTCACTTGTAGTAGTTGTTGTTGTTGTTAGGTGCCATTAAGTTGGTACCAACTCAAAGTGACCCTATGCACAACAGAACGAAACACTGCCCGGTCCTGGGCCAACCTCACTATTATTGCCATGCTTGATCCCATTGATGCTGCCACTTGGCCAATCCATCTCACTGGGGGTCTTCCTCTTTTTCTCTGATTCTCCACCTTACCAAACATGATATCCTTCTTCAGCATCTGGTCCCTCCTGACAATATGTCTGAATGAGAGAAGTTTGGCCATCCTGGCCTCCAAGGAGCACTCTGGCTGCACTTCTTCCAACACAGATCTGTTGGTTCTTTTGGAAGCCAATGGCACTTTCAATATTCTCCTCTAACACCATAACTGAAAGGCATCAATTCTTCTATGGTCTTCCTTATTCACTGTCCAGGTTTCGCATGCATATGAGGTTTCTTAAAATATCATGACTTGGGTCAGGTGCACCTTAGCCACCTGAAGTTAGTAGGTATAAAAAATATTTGTGGAATTTTATGATTAATATAGCAGCATGCCCAAAAGTTGGACGCTTAAGTAGTGGAAGAGTGGTAGAAGTAAGGTATAATACTGTAAAACTAGGATCTATGTTCTGCTTGCCATCATACCTTGACTGGGGGGATGTCTGTACCACATCCGTACCATCCCTTTCCCCTGTTCTGTTACTTATCTTCCCTGGAAGATTTGGGCAAGCCAACTCTACAGCCTGCATGTCAAGCAGGTGAAATCATGTGAGCTCTTCAAGGCTATGTTGCTCACGGTAATGGGGCTGAAAGGACAGTCAGACTTTATTCACTTGCCCCCAAAGTCAACACTTATACATGTGAATACAACTCTAAAGATATTTTTATCAGAAATTTGAAGGCTTTACAAGTCTACAACTCTCCATAGGCCTGCAAATGTTCATGAAAGGAGTAACATTTATTGATTCAAGAATTAATACAATCATACATTCATTTAACAAACTTTCATTTTGCTAAAACTTTAACATGGGATTACAGAGTGTAAGATCAGAGGCTAGGGTGCCCTTGAAGCAAACAGTGCAGAGAAAAAAGAACAGAGAAGAATTTTTAGAGATTTCAAAATTTTGTTTACACTTAGCCCTCTCTCCTGAATTGTTAAGTGCCATCCAGTCAGTTCTAACCCATAAGGGTCTTGTATGAGGTTCCAGAGGACTGGCTAGTAGGTTTGAACCACTGACTTTGTAGTTAGCAATTCGGTACTTATCCTTCAGCACCACATCAGGACTCCCATCTCCTGAATAGAAGACCTAGTAAGTGCAATGCATTGTTGTATTATTTCATTTGCTTTTAGCTAAAGGAAGTGTACTCTGTTTCTATTGTATAAACACAGTCTAGATGGGCAAACCATACAATTGCTGCCTTACTAAGGTCCCCAGAGTATGATACAACAACAAATATCTGAAATTTACCCTCTGTCTAAGTAACAGTGATCTGTGTCCAGTCACCCACAATTTTAAGCCAGTGCTCAGAAAGGCTATTAAAAAACAAATCTGAAGTATACATAATAATGGTGATGAAAATAAACATTAAGCAAAGGAAGAAATGATAAACATAACCTTTAGACCATGTAACTTCCTGGGGTGTCAGCTATTTCAGGAACTGAAATGATGCATTTATCATATTCTCATCTGTTCAATATATAATTATTTTAACTATTATGTGTGTTGTTTATAACCCATTATCTAGCAATAACAGCTTGCATGGATCACTGAATAATTTAAAAATATAATGGTTTTTCTTGCCAATATTTTATTTTCAACCCTAAATCCACAGACTTTAACTATCTCTATGCCATTCACCCTGAGTAAACTAATCTTTATTTCCTAAGGATTTATCTTAAAATATGCACCTGGATTTCCATTTTCACAAACTACTTTCCCTTGACTCTGGTTCACATTGTAGCTTGTTTTCTAATGGTATTGCCTTCTATTCATAAGAATCAGTTAAATTGGCAAAACCACAAATTTAAAACATTCAAACAGTGGGAAGTGGGTGACAATAGGGCACTTGCCTAATTATCTAAATGATATGATCAATAAAGCCCAGAAATTAGATAATTTGGTCTATAATTAACACAAATTACTTTGATCACATTAATCACATTAAGTGCCTTTGTTGGGAAGATACTTAATACTATAACTAATCAATACGTTATTTGTCTATGAAGATAAAAATATGAATCCCACATGTGTTGAATTCATAATGTGTCCTTGTTAGGATGGTGAGTGGAGGTTGATGGAGGAAGTTGAGCGGGATTGTATTTTTAAAGATTTATTTATGTATTCATTAATTCACCAACATTTCCTGATTATCTGGTGTGGCACTGTAGGATAAGCACTGGACCACAAAGTCATTTTGTACCACAATATCAGACATTCAATTCCACCAGTCACTCCTCAGAATCCCTATACAGGGTCGTTATGAGTTGGATCTGACTCAATGGCACTTAACAACAATTATATGTAGGAGCAGAGCTAGGGACTGTATTACTAAAATGAATATGACAACTCTTGGTCCCAAGTGTATAGTGGGGAGGTAAACACATAAAAATATATTTTAAGACAATGCTATAAGTGCAATGGTAGAGACATGCACAGAGTGTTTTGGGAGACCAGAGAAGGAGAGAAAAATGTGTGTGGACAGTGTTGTTTGGGAACGCTTTCTAGAAAATATTATGTTTGGCTGATACATACCTTGTATGTATACCAAGTATGTTGTTGTTGTTAAGTACAGTGGCTTCAGTTTCCACTCATAGTGACCCTGCACAGGAATTCTGAGACTGCAAATCTTTACGGGAGCAGAAAGCTTCATCTTTCTTCCACAGAACATCTGGTAGTTTTGAACTGCTGACCTTGAGGTTAACAGCCCAATTCGTAACCACTACGCTATGACAGCTCTCTTGGACAAATTGTGGGTTCAGTTCCAGAACATTACAATAAAATCAATATTGCAATAAAGCAAATCAAATGCTTTTTTTTTTTTTTTGCTTCCCAGTACATGGAAAAGTTATGTCTACTCTACACTGTAGTCTCTGTAGCATAGTGGTTACGAATCGGGCTGCTAATCTCATGGTCAGCAGTTCAAAACTACCAGCTGTTCCACAGGAAAAAGATGAGGCTTTCTGCACCTGTAAAGATTTACAGCCTCAGAAACCCCGTGCAGGGTCACTATGAGTCAGAACTGTCTCCATGGCACATAACAACAACAACATATGTAATATGTAATAGAATTATGAAAAAGTTTGAAATATCATGAGAATTACCAAAATATGACACAGAGACATGAATGAGCATATGCTATTGGAAAAATGGCATGGATAGACTTGCTTAAAGCAGGGTTGCCACAAACTTATAATTTGTAAAGCATGCAATACCTGTGAAGTTCAATAAAGTGAAGTGAAGTGAGATAATGTCTGTATAAATTTAGCTTGAGCCAGACAAAATAAGAGGGCGCAGCATGAAAGGCATTTCCAAGAGAGGGGACAACATGAGGTGCAGCTCAGGTAAACACTAAGAAAAAGGAAAATGGTCTCATCCTCTAATTTTGGAGCAAGAGAATGGGTTTAAGAAGTGTTTGATAGTGGAGAGTGGGAGTGAGAAATTGAAGGTGTTTGCACTTGCTGGGTTGCCATGAATTAGAACTGACTCAATTGTACTTAACAACAACAACAACAGCATCTGTTGGATTCAATTTCCTAAAAAAGCTGAAGGCAAACTGAGAAGGAAGATGGTAGATGTTGAATTGTAGCTAAGTGAGCGTGATAAACATATATTATATAATTATATAAAAATTGATGGGTATGGGCTAGGAAAAATATTGAAAGGTGCTCCTGAGACTCTAGCTTCTGTTGGAGACTACAGATTTTTAATGAGGTTAAACTGAAAGGGTATATATTTTTTTTCTAGCATAATTCTTGGCCACCTGGTAGAAGGCAAATTATAATACCAAAAACGGAAATTTCTTAGATGGATGTAGCTCAGAAATGTGGTGAAAATAAATTAAAGGTATTGTGAAAGAGTAGTTCAGATGATCAACACGGGAATTACATGGTGTTGGAAAGAGAGGCCCAGATGAGGTGATTATACCGGAATAGAAAGGACATGAAAATCAGGATCCAAATGAAGTCATAGAAAAATATACTGTAGATAAAGAAGTGAGTAGACTAGAAGGGTTAGAACACTGTCGAACTATTTTGTGATGCAATTTGACAATATCTGGTTGTGGTGGTTTGGCTTCTAATATGATATCAATGACACACACCTGTTATAATTTCCTTCTTCTTGACCCCTAATAATAATATAACATTATTAGCTTATGTGGTATGACAAAGTGAAATAATTTTTTCCAGATGTAATTAAGATCTCTAATCTGTTAGCTTTGAGCTGATCAAAAATAAAATGGTCCTACTAGATGTTACCTAATTGGGAACACCCTTTAAAGAAGATCTTGAAGTTAGAAGCTGTGAATTCTATAGTCACGAAGAAATAAATCCTGCCAACAACTATGTGATCTTGAATGAAGACTCTGAGTCTTAGGTGAAACTCCAGTCACCATCAACACATTGATTTCAGCCTTCAGAGACCTGAGAAAACCCAACTACAAAGTTCCTATGTTTTTGAACTATGGAAATTGTTGTTTTATGTCCCCAGTTGTTGTTGTTGTTAAGTGCTGTTGAGTCAGTTCTCATTCACAGAAATCTTATATAAGGATTCCAAGGAGCAACTGGTGAGCTTGAACCATGTATCTTATGGTTAAAACCAACTTCACAGTCCAACACAATAATGTACAGCACCACACCAGGACTCCTAGCTCATATTAATATCATATGTAGCAATTGTTGTTATTCTTAGATGTTATAGAATCAATACCAACTCATAGTGACCTTATGTACAACAGAATGAAATATAATCTGATCCTGCACCAACCTCACAATTGTTGCTACACTGGAGTCCATTGCTTTTGCCACTATGACAATCCATTTCATTGGGTTTTCCTTCTTCCTCATTTCGCTGACCCTCCTTTTTACCAAACATGAATTGCTTCTCCAGGGACTGGTCCCTTCTGATAATAAGTCCAAAGTATGAGAGACAAAGTCTGGCTACCCTGTCTTCTAAGGAACATTCTGGATTTACTTCTTTTATCTCAGATTTGTTGGTTCTGTTGGCGATCCATAGTATTTTTAGTGTTCTCCTCCAACACTATAACTCAAATGCAGTAATTCTTCTATCGTCTTCTTTATACATTGTGCAGCTTTCTCATGCATATGAGGTTATTGAGAGTAGAATGGGTTGAGTCAGATAAAACTTAGTCCTCAAACTTGTATCTTTGCTCTTGAACACTTTAAAAGGGTCTTGTGCAGCAAATTTGCCTAACACAATACACATTTGATTTCTTGACTGCTGTGTCCATAAGTGTTTGTGGTTGAGCCAAACAAAATGAAGTCTTTGACAACTTCAATCTTTTCTCTATTTATGTGGATGCTGTTTATTAGACCAGTGATGAAGATTTTTGTCTTCTTTACATTGAGTGCAACTCATAACGAATCTGTGGTCTTTGCTCTTCATCAGTATTTTAAGTCTTCTTTGCTTTCAGCAAGCAGGTTGTATCATCTACCTATCACAGGTTGTTTATGAGTGTTCCTCCAACTCTGTTTTTCTTCATGTAATCCAGCTTCTCAAATTATTTGCTCAGCATACAGCTTGAATAAATATGGTGAAAAAGTACAACCCTGTGGCACACCTTTCTTAATTTTAAACAATTCAGTGTCCCCTTGTTCTGTTCGAACAATGGCCTCTTGGTCAATGTATAGGTTTTTCATGAGCAAAATTAAGAATTCTAGAATACTCATTCTCCTCAGTGTTGTCCATAGCTTGTTATGATCTACACAATCAAAAACCTTTGCATAGTCAATAGAGCACAGTGAACATCTTTCTGGTATTCTCTGCTTTCACCCAATATCCACCTGATGTCAGCAATGATATCTCTCATTCCATTTCCTTGTCTAAATCTAGCTTGAACCTCCTCCGGCAGTTCACTGTCAATGTACTGTTGCTGCCATTTTTGAATTATCTTTAGCTAGATTGTGTTTGCATTCAATAATAATTATACAAAGCAATAGAAAATTAATAAAGTGGTAAAACTGAAAAAGTAAATGAGCTAACAGTTCTACTTCTAGGTGTATAGTCTAGAGCTGTGTTGTCTACAGTAACCAATGGCCACATGTAGTTAATGAGAACTTAAAATGTTTCTTAAGTGCTATCTAGTCTGTTCTGACCCATTGTGAGTGACCCTATGCAAAACAGAAGAAAACACTGCCTGGTGGAGCATCATCCTCAAAACCATTGCTGTGTTTGAGCCCATTGTTCCAACCATTGTTTAAATTCATACTGTTGAGAGACTTCTCCTTTTTCACTGACCCTGAGTGTTGTTGTGGTTATGTGCCGTGGAGTCAGTTCCGACTCATAACGACCCTGTACAGGGTTTCCAAGGCTATAAATCTTTACGGGAGCAGAAAGCTTCATCTTTCTCCCACGGAACAGCTGGTAGGTTCAAACTGCTGACCTTGAGGTTTGCAGCATGTCTAAGAGACAAAGTATCTCATTCTTACTTCTAAGGAGCATCTATCAATACTTCTTCTTACACAGATGTGTTCATTCTTCTGGCAGTTCATGATATAGTCAATATTACTCACCAGCATCATAACCCAGGGCATATATTCTTCTTTGATCTTCCTTTTTCATTGTCCGGTTTGTGTATGTACTTGCACAACTGAAAATACCATGGTTTGGGTCAGACACACTTTAGTCCTCAAGGTAACACTATGAAGAAGTCTTGTGAAGCAGCTTTGTCCAATGCAATGTCTTATTTCTTCATTGAGGTTTCCATTGGTGTTTATTGTAGATCCAAAGAAAATGAGATTTTAGAAGACTTCTAACTTTTCTCCACTGATCATGATTTTGTTCATTGGTCCAGTTGTGAGGATTTTTGTATTCTTGATGTTCAGGTGAAATCCCATTAAGTTTGTTGTATTATGGGGATTTGGCTATGATCCTGGAACTTATACCATCAGTGTTTCAATTATCTGCTATGACACAAATATCACAAGTAGATTATTTTACTAACAGTACCTTATTCTTTCACAGTTTCGGACACAAGAAGTATGAATTCAGACTGTAAGCTCTGGAAAATGGCTTTCTTTGTCTGTCATCAATCTTCCCGGAATCTAAGCATTTCTAATCACTGGGACCCAGGATCCAGAGAACACATTCTACTCCTGGTTCTTCTTAAAAATACTTCAATTTCTATTCCATCAATTCCTGGAGCCTTGTTTTATACCTACGCCTTCAGTGAAGCTTGGACTTCTTCCTTCAGTACCAATGATTCTTGATCATATGCTACCTCCTGAAGTGATTGAACATTGACCATTTCTCTTTGGTACAGTTACTCTGTGTATTCCTTTCATCTTCTTTTAATGATTTTTGCATCATTAAATATTTTGCCTATAGAACCCTTTAATTTTATGAGTCAAGGCTTGATTTTTTTTTTCTTTTTTCTGGTTTCATCAGCTCAATAAATGTTCAGCATGTTCTTCCCTTTTGGTTTTATAACTCCAGGTTTTTGCACATTTTGTTATAATATTTGACTTTGTCTTCTCGAGCTGACCTTTAAAATTTTCTGTTCTGCTCTTGTGCCTCCTCACTTCCTCCATTTGCTTTAGCATCTCTGCACTGGAGACCAAGCTTCAGAGTCTCTTCTGACATCCATTTTGGTTGTTTCAATCTCTCTTGTCTTCTCAATGACCTTTTGCTTTCTTCCTGTATGATATCCTTGATGTCATCCCACAACTCTTCCGGTCATTGCTTATTGTGTCTAATGTATCAAATCTGTTCTTGAGATGATCTGTAAATTTAGGTGGGACATATTCAAGGTCATATTTTAGATATCGTGGAGTTATTTTAAATTTCTTCGTCTTCAGCCTGAACTTGCATCTGAGAAACTGATGCTCTATAATCTGCCCCTGGTCATGTATTCTCTGATACTGACCTTTTCTACTGCCTTGATCATTTTTCACTGATTAAGACTATTGAATCACATCCTTAATTACTTTACAACTGATTGATTTATTATATCAGACCACAAAATGGGGAATCATTACTTAACTGCCAGATTATATTATTACATAACTAACAAATTACTGACACTCATGACTCAGCCAAGTTGAGACACATTTTCACCTTTGTGTTGACCGCAGTTCAATCCACTACTGTCAACTACTATGAAGAGGTTTCAGTGGAGCTTCCAGTCTAAGACAGACTGGGAAGAATTGATTTCGCAATCTATTTTTGAAAACATTAATCAGAGAAAACCTTATACATAGCATCAGAACAGTGTCTGACATAGCACCATGAGCCACTTAGGTTGGAAAGTCCACTACCATTGAGTCAAAGACTCTATATTGGGTTTGAGGATATAAGTCTATGAGAGGAAAAAACCCCCATCTTTCTCTCATGGAGTGGCTAGTGGGTTTGAACTTGAGGTTAACAGTCCAGTGTGTATCCTACAGGTGCTTCCAGGGATTCTTACTCAAGCTGGAAAGCACTCAAAATACGACTGAGAAAGAGCTGCCTCCATAAAGTGGAATTGGCCTCACTGATGCGGATGGAATAAAGTTTAATGACTTGAAATGTAGCTAGTCTAAACTGAGGTGTCCTGTAAGTTTAAGATTTACATTACATTTAAAGATCTGTTATAAAAAAATATATAAAATATGTGGGGTATTATTATAAATAACAAATACAAAGTGTTACTGAATATATAATATATTAAGTTATTTTACAGAAATAATATATTTTATATTGATTACATGTTGAAATTACTATATTTTAGATTGTATAAAACAAAATTAAAATTAATTTCACCTTTTAATAGTTTTTACTTTTACTGTTTTTTCTTTTCTAGAAAATCTAATATTACATATGTGGTCTACCTTATATCTCTATTGGATATTTCTGCGGTAGATCAAATGTTACATATGTGCATAAAAAGACAGTTAATTCAGTTCTCATTGAAGCATTCTTTGAGTATGGGGGAAAAAAAAGGCAACCAAAATATCCATTCATAAAATAATACATATTCAATGCACAAGTCATTTCCTCTTTTTGAATTCTTTAGGAATTACTCAAGTGTCACTATCTGGGAACACTTTCTTTTCTTTTTGAAGCTTTTTATTGTGAATTGAGTGAAGGATTACAGAGCAGATGATCAGTTTTACATTAGACAAATCATACACTTTGCTGCATCTCAATGATTTCATCTCAAATATCCCTTCCATGCAAAAACAGTTGTCCTATTTCTTCCCTGTGGTTCCTAGTTCCACTCTACCCTCCTTCCCAACCTTTCTGAACTTTGTCCTTAGGTAAATGTTGCCCCTTTGATCTTGAGTAGCTGACTATTCCATAGTGAGAATAACTGACTCGTGTTGTCTCCCCTATATACCTATCTTCTACTTAGTTGAAAATTGGGCCATGAGGGTGAGTTCTGTTCCAGAATTGAAGGGTGAATGAGGGCCATAGTCTTGGGTTCTTCCTGTGGAAGAACCTTATAAATTAGCCACCTTATATAAATTAGCAATACCCATTCACATTCTGGGTCACAAACATATCCTACCCATTTCAAGTTTTGTTTTCTTCCACAGCATTATTGTATTAAATACTATATTTACTTATTTATTTGTCTGACTCTACCCACCATCAACCATCTAGAATATAAATTCCATCATCTAGAATATAAGTTCCACAAGAACAAATCTTTGCTTTTCTCACTATTACATTCTTGGCATCTAGAATAGTGCATGCCACATATAGATTCTCAGTAAATATTTGTTGATTGAATGAGAAAACATGGACTAGTAAACCTTAATGAGAAATCCCTGTGTGGTACAAACAGTAAGCACTCATCTACTACCCAAAAGGTTGAATGTTCAAACCCACCCAAAGGTGACTGCAAAGATAGAACTAGAGATATGCTTTTCAAAGGACACAGCCTTGAAAACCTATGGAACAGTTCTACTCACACACATGGGGTCATCATGAGTTGTAATTGATGCAATAAACAATGAAAAAGAGCAATAGTATTTACATATGTGTGTACAGAAACACACATATAATGATACTTATTTTAGCAAATAAATTATGCATGAGGATGTGTGTTGTTAGGTGCCATTGAGTTAGTACCAACTCATAGATACCGTATGCACAGCCTGGTCCTGTGTCAACTTCCTAATCATTGCTACACTTGAGTCCACTGTTGCTGCCACTTTGCAGTCCATCTCATTAGAGGTTTTCTTCTAAAGCTGATCCTCCACTTTTCGAAGCCTGATATCCTTCTACAGGGACTGGTCCCTCATGAAAATATGTCCAAATACAAGAGACAAAATCTGGCCACCCTAGCTTCTAAGGAGCATTCTGGGTATACTTCTTCCAAGACAGACTTCTTTGTTCTTTTGGGAGTCCTTGGTTCTTTCAATATTCTCTTCCAACAACATAAGTCAACTGCATGAACTCTTCAATGGCTTTCTTTACTCATTGTCTACTTTCACACGCATATGAGGTTATTGAAAATACCATGGATTGGATCAGATGCACCTTAGGATGTGTACACATACATATGTATGTGTACAAATATCATATATGGAAAATTCTTAAATATGTGTGAGGCAGTAATTAGGATGCTAGTAGCTAAATAGGAAGAGGAGCATAATTGAAAAGAGTGTCTGAATATTACCTTATAAATACAAGTATTATTTATGATCATATACTAAGGAAAGTTTGGCAGAATATCCCATCTTTGTTGACCCCTTCTTTCAACATTTCTGACAGGTGATTTCTCTCCTTGTTACTGATCAAATATTCCAAAGACAAGTGATTCAGCATCATATGATAGAATATAATTGGTTAAATCTGTTACTTACAAAACTTTAGGAGATAATTGAATTTCTCTGTATAGAATTTCACAGGGAGCCAAAAGGAAGGACCTGGT
Organism: Chrysochloris asiatica; assembly: GCF_000296735.1. Taxonomy (NCBI): domain Eukaryota; kingdom Metazoa; phylum Chordata; class Mammalia; order Afrosoricida; family Chrysochloridae; genus Chrysochloris; species Chrysochloris asiatica. The sequence goes on from NW_006408567.1 coordinate 3,562,352, forward strand.
CAATGTATTCTTCCTTTACATTTGGCTGTTTTAAATCTTGGATAAATGGTTTTCTTTTGTATAATATAAACTATCTGCTGCCGCCAAAGAAGAAAGAGTTCTAATTCAGACAATGTTTTTTAAAGGTATATAATGAGCAATATGGATGGACATCTTTCCGCAGTCAAAATATGACTGTGTTTCTTGCTAGATCCAATGTCATCTAATTAATCCAAGAGACAGCTTGTCCTGGCAATCAAAATAAAATGGCTTGCAATATTGGGAAATGCTACTCAGTGGAGTCACAGTAGGACAAAAATGTGTCAGAACTTATGTTTCTCTAGGGATTTTGCGTATTTTAAATTCTGTTATTTTCACCCTGATCCCATAGGGAAAACAAAAAATAAAAAAACAACACAGTACTGATTTACTGAGAAAAAGTCCAAATAAATATCAAAGCAAGTGTAGGTGCTTCAGTGGAGAATTTTATCTTTTACACTTTGATTTTCCAAAGTTGAAATTTAAACACATTCAAATTTATACTCTTAATCCCATAAAAATAGAATAAATAAATTACATTTTCCTAGCAAAACAATGGTAGAAAGCTGCCCATATTTTATATGGCTCTCAATGATATCATATATACATTGACATTTTGAAAAATAATTCTATCTTATGTGGTAAATTTCTTTTGGAACAGATCAATTAGGAACTATTTATACAATTTTAAAATAAATATAGTTCAGTAATTTTTTATTCAGTTTGGTACATTTTATCCTCCGGGGTTCAGTCTAACCAGCATCATTTATATGTTTTCCATAGATGTCAAAGTGCTCTGAGGACACAAAGATAATTGAGTTTATGTCCCAAGAAAAGACTATCCATTGACTGAATGAAGCACCAAAGAGGAGCTGCATGGATAGATATGAAAGGTGTGGGATGGAGAGTAGACGTATAACCACAAAGATCTGTAGGTTTGATAGACGGTACATGTACATTGTTATTTTCACTTACTGCAAGCATTGATTTTTCATTAATGTGGTAGATCATAAAGTGAGAAAAGTTATGAAAAGTTTTTAGACATAATCAAACACCTTGAGGGAATATGTTGCTGAACATAGGATCTCAGGACCATAGTCTCCAGGGATACCAAGGTCAATTGGTATTACATACTCTACGAAGACAATGTTCTAGATCTTACTCTGGTAAATAGTGACTGGATTCCTAAAAGCTCATGAAAATCTATCTGAGTTGAAACCACTGGTCTCTCCTTGTCTGAAGGAAAGAAGATTGATGAAAATAGAAGATACATGAAAACAATTAGTCCAATGGACTAACTGACCATGTGGACATCAGTATCTTTGACCTTGTGGCCAGAAGGACTAGATGATAACCCTCTACCAATACCAACTGCTCTGAAGGGGATCATATTAGAAAGTCCTGGATAGAAAGGAGAGAAACATGGACTAAAACTTAAAATCATAAAATAGACCAGGCTTACTGGTCAAATAGATACTGATAAGACTCCTAAGGCTATGACCCGTGGTCACCCTTCAGGTCTGAAAATGAACTCACCCCTATGTCTCAATGTTCTGTCAAACAATAGCCAATTTTATACAGGGAACAAAAACACCAAGGAGGTAAATATTATCAGCCATTTGAAAATGGCTTAATACTATCAGTCATTTGAAATCAGCAGGGCAGTATAGTTTCCCTAAGAACAAAGTTCAGAAATACTAGAAAAGAAGGTGGGATGGAAACATGAATCCCATGGATAAAGTGGGATAAGTGATTTTACATTGGAGGGATTGCAATCAACAACATGAAACAAAATGTGTATAAAATTTGAATGGAAAATTATCTGCTATGTAAATCTTCACCCAATTCACTATATATATATATTAAAAATGATAATACTATTGTTTTCATCTTGTCTAGATGGGTCTGGTAAAAAGAGATGGGGATAAGATTCTTATGATTCAATAGTGAATAATACTTATCATGAGTAATTGAAACTGTTACAATTGTAAAAGAACTTTTTTAACAAAAATGGGGGAGTAGTTAATATTACAGTCCAGAAACAGAGGACCCTAGGACCATCAAGGGATAAGAGCACAAACAGAATGTGAGACGTTGCCCAGAGAAGCAGGGACACCAGATATGGAGGCAGAGATGGGGACATGGAGAGAGGGAGAAGCTGAGCACTCAGATTCATGGGAAGAGAGGGATTGAGAGCTGGTGGCCAGGATGCAGACTTGCAGAATGTGCCCTTTGGTTGTATAAATTATTATATATGCCTAAGCATTAAATATATGCCTAAGTGTTTAAAAAGGAGCTCTGGTAGCGTAGTGGTTAAGAATCGGGCTGTGAACCTTCAGGTCAGCAGTTCGAAACTACCAGCTGTTCCACGGGAGAAAGATGAGGCTTTCTGCTCCCATAAAGATTTACAGCCTTAGAAACCCTGTACAGGGTCGCTATGAGTTGGAACCAACTCCATGGCACATAACAACAACAACAACAAGTGTTTAAAACAAAATAAAAGAACTAAAATGAATAGAGAAAAATACTGTTAACTGATGGTACATGGAGGGGATTATAAACATTGTAATGAAGCAAGGTGTATGATTTGTTGAATGTAAAACTGATGATCTGCCCAGTAAAATTTCACTCAATTCACAATAAAAATGTTTTAAAAAAGAAGACAATGCCAAAAGAGTAAAAAGAGAACTTACAGACTAAGAAGAAAAATTGGGGACGATGACATATCTGACAGGGTTCTAATCTCTAAAATCTGTAGAAAAGCTGAACACCTCAAGAACAGACAAACAGTCCTATCAAAAATGGGCAGAAGACATGAACAGACACTTCTCCAAAGAAAACATTCCTGCAGCTAACAAACATATTAGAGATGCACACAGTCATTAGCCATTGGAGATGTAAATCAAAACAGCAGTGACATGTCATCTCACCCCAACATGATTGGCACTGATAAAAAAACAAAGGTAATACAGAAATGGCTGCAAGCATACATTGACAGAGAACTTCCAGAGGTTCAAGCAGGATTCAGAAGAGGCCATGGAACAAGGGGTATCATTGCTAATATCCAATGGATCTTGACTAAAAGCAGAGAACATTACAAAGATGTTTACCTGTGTTTTATTGACTATGATTTATTGGCTTTTGATTTTGTGGATCATAACAAGCTATGGACAACAATGTGAAGTATGTGTATTCTGGAACACTTAATTGTGCTCATGAGGAATCTGTACATGGACCAAGAGGTAGTTGTTCGAACAAAACATTGGAACACTGAATGTTTTAAAGTGAAGAAAAAGGTGTGTGGCAGAGTTGTATTCTTTCACCATACTTATTCAACCTGTATGCTTCAAATAATCTGAGAAGCTCAGTAATATGAAGAAAAACATGGCATCAGGATTGGAGGAAGACTCATTAGCAACCTGTGATATGAAGATGATACAACCTTACTTGCTGAAAGTGAAGAAGACTTAAAATATTTACTAATGACGATCAAAGAGCACAGCCTTCAGTATGGATTGCATCTCAATGTAAAAAAAAAAAAAAAAAAAAAAAAAAAAAAATCCTCACCACTGGACCAATAAACAACATTTTTATCAATGGAGAAAAGATTGAAGTTGTCAAGGATTTCATTCTTCTTGGATCAACTATCAACACTCATGGAAGCAACAGTCAAGAACTCAAATGACATATTGCATTAGGTAAATCTGATGCACAAGAAGACCATAGAAGAACTGATGCTTTTGAGTTAGGGTGATGGAAGAGAATATTGAAAGTTCCATGGGCTGTGAAAAGAACTAACAGATCTGTGTTGGAAGAAGTGCAGCCAGAGTGCTCCTTCGAGGCCAGGATGGCCAAACTTCGTCTCTCATACTTTGTACATATTGTCAGGAGGGACTGGTCACTGGAGAAGGATATCATGTTTAATAAGGTGGAGGGTCAGAGAAAAAGAGGAAGATTACCAAGGTTGGTGGTTCAAACTTTAACAGCTGCTCCATGGAAATCCTATACAAGGTCACTGTGGGTTAGAACTGACTCAACAGCACTTAGCAACAACAACTGACTCAACAAAACTATATATATATATATTTGTTGTTATGTGCTGTGGAGTCGGTTCCAACTCATAGCGACCCTGTAACAGGGTTTCTGAGGCTGAGAATCTTTACAGGAGCAGAAAGCCTCATCTTTGTCCTGCGGAACAACTGGTAGTTTTGAACTGCTGACCTTAAAGTTCGCAGCCCGATTCATAACCACTATGCTACCAGAGTGCCAGAGTGCTCTCTCTCGCTCTCTCTCTCTCTCTCTCTTTGACAATGTCAGTCTTTTCTCTTTTTATGATGCTTTTTTATTGATCCAATTGTGAGGATTTTGCTTTCATTACCTTGAGTTGTAATCCACTGAAGATTGTATGCTTTGATTTTCATCAGTAAGTGTCTAAGTACCTCAAATCCTCTTCAATTCTAGCAAGCAAAGTTGTATTATCTGCATATTGCAGATCTCTAATGAGCCTTCCTACAATCCTGATGTCAGGTTCTTCTTCATATAATCCAGTTTCTCAGATTATTTGCTCAACATGCAGATTGAATATCTATGATGGAAGGATACAACCCTGATGTAGACCTTTCCTGATTTTATGTGAAGGTGTAGATAACAGTATATACACACTTATATATGCTCCTTGTACCTTCATATATATAGGAGCCATAGTTATTGAAACTTCTTGGACATACCCAAACACCTCTGGAAACTGAGTTACTGGATTTAAAGGCTAAGGTCTATAGTTTCAGGGGGCCTTTAGCAGAATTGGTATAACATAGTTCATAAAGTCCTGATGTGACACATCCTAGTTTGTTGAGTGTCATCTGGGGTCTTAAAAACAGTCATTGGAAGCCCTGTGGTGGAATACACCTCTACTGTAACATACAGTCCCAATGAGTAGTATAGTAATTTACTCCATAATAGTTGCTTTTTGTTGTTGTTTTCTGGTCCTGCAAAGATCTAAAGCATTGGAAACCCTAAAGAGGGTTACTATAAGTTGTAACTGACTCAACTGTACTTAACAACAATGTATATAAGTTTTTTAAAGAACGACTACAGTCAAGATGTCCCTGAAGTACATCACATTTTCTACTTAACACAAGGGATGGCCGTGAATTGGAATCAACTCAACAGCAATGGGTTTGCTCTTTTTGGTTTTCTTTTGTTTTATTCAACATAATGGAACAATCTTAACCAAAGCATCCTTAATGTGAATTTCAGCAAACCCAGGGTTTCACTAAGACTGAGATTGCAGTCTCAAATTGCAGAAAATTGGTGTGCAGTTGAGGGGAAAATGGATCCAGGGTTTGAACCAGTTTTAATATAAGGTCTGTGACCCAGAACAAAATTAAGAACTACTGATTTAACCTAAAATCTCTGATTCGCTTTCCTGGATCCACAGTTCACCACTCATCCAAGTACCTGTGATTAGAGACCTTTTTATCCTCAAATGCTTCAATGCACTTGTTCCCTCTTCAGCTGCTCCCACTGATTTCCCCAGAGTCAATTGGAACTTGTCCTGGATCCAGAGTAATTCTGATGGCAGGAAAGACAAATTTAAGCTTTCTCATCCATACATTCAGCTACTGTTTCTGTTACTGATGTGAGTTGTGGTTTACCAGGGTGTTCTTGTAATTCAGCATGCTTGGTCATTGCCTACTGTCTTTAGGTTCCTACTAAACAATGGTATGTATAGCAAATGGTTGAACATTTTCTAATTCCTGGACATCATTGCAGTTGGCCACTTGCATGCTCCATGCATATCTGCATGAGACTTCCTGCCTTTCCATTGCTATGTTCTACCTGCATTTGGTGAACATGGACTACTTCATCTTTCTATTGTTTTTATTAAGTGCAATTTAAGTTGGTTCTGATCCATAGCAACCTCGTATAGAGTTTCTGAGTAGTGGCTGGTGAGTTTGAACATCAACTTGTGGTTCAAACTGACTTTGGGGTGGACTGCTTATCCTGCAGCACCACACCAGGTTCCAATGATAATGATGATGACAGCAATAATAATAACAACAAAAAAAATAATAATAATAATAGAAAGCCCACAGTGCTTACTCTATGCTAGTCACTATACTTAATGCACTCTGAACACTGACTCATTTCTTCCTGAAAGCTATCTTTCAAAGTAGACACTACTGTTATGCCAGATTTACAGAATCTGCCATGTAATGGGTGTTGTAATTAGCTGGCATCAAGTTGGCCACTGATCATGGCCAAAGAGATCCCTCATACATAAAGGGATCAAACCAATGTGATCCATGGAGTTTCCATTAGTTAATTTTTTGAAAGTAGATAACCAGGTATTTCCTCCTAGTCTGTCTTAGTTTGGAAGCTCCATTGTTCAACATCATAACAACATGTAAACCTCCACTGACAAGTAGCTCATGGCTACACATGAATTAATAACCACATATTTGACTCTCTTTTTTTGGGGGGATAGTATCCCTATAGCGGAATTTCTAGAGGAAAGGTGTCATACTCATTGTCAAAAGAACATTTCAAGACCTACCTTGAAGTGCAATGCTGTCTGTAATAGGATAATATATACATGGTTATAAGGAAGACAAATTAATACAATTATTATTCAAATTTATGTACCAACCACTAAAGCCAGTGATGAAAAAATTAAATAATTCTATGAAAACCAAAATGCATTGGAAGAAGTACAGCCAGAATGCTCCTTGGAAACCAGGATGACCAGACTTCATGTCTCGTACTTTGGCTATATTATCAGGAGGGACAAGTCCCTGGAGAAGGAGATCATGTTTGGTAAAGGTCAGAGCTCTGGTAGCGTAGTGGTTATGAATAGGGCTGCTAATCTTATGGTCAGCAGTTAAAAACTACCAGCTGTTGCGCAGGAGAAAGATGAGGCTTTCTGCACCTGTAAAGATTTACAGCCTCAGAAATCCTGTACAAGGTCACTATGAGTTGGAACAGACTCCACAGCACATAACAACAACAACAACAAAGTGGAGGATCAGAGAAAAAAAGTGGAAGACCCCCAATGAGATGGACTGGTACAGTGGCAGCAGCATTGTGCTTAAACGTAGCAACTATTGTGAGGCTGGCTTAGGACCAGGCTGTGTTTTGTTCTGTTGTGCAAAGGATCACTATAAGTTGATATGGACTCCAAGGCACCTAACAATAACAAGAACCACAACATCAAGATGCTTTCATATTTACTGGTGACTGGAATGCAAATATTGGAAACAAAGAGGAAGAAGTACAAATAGTTGAAAAATATGGTGTTGAAACAAAACTGGAAATAAAATGATAGATTTTTGCAAGATCAGTGACTTCTTCATTGCAAAGACATTTTCAACAACATAAATGAGGACTCTATACACGGGCCTCACTAGATGGAATACACAGAAATCAAACTGACTACATCTGTGGGAAAAGACAATGAAGAAGCTCAATATCATGAGCCAAAACTAGGACAGGAGCCCAATTGTGGGCTCAATTTCTCCTATGTAAATTTACATTGAAGCTGCAGGAAATTAAAACAAGTCCACAACAGCCAAAATACAACCATGAGTATATCAAACCTGAATTTTGAGACCATCTCAAGAATGTAACTGCAAAGAAGGTTTTAGTCACCTGTTGCTGCTAAAGTCAATGCTCAGATATAGGGTTCAAAGCAAAGAACAAATAATTTATTATCAATACCCAGGACTCCAGGGGAGTTGGTTATCTTTCAGGTCTACCTTTCTGATAGGATGGCAGCTAGGAGCTTTTAAGAGGGAAGAACATCAAGATCATAGAACTTGTGGTCAGGCACTGTTTTGGGTGACTACACCAGTAGTTACGGTGGTCAGTTGTGAACATAGTGATGGTTTCAATGATTCCTGTTTGTTGACTTTGCCTTTGTTCCAAGGAGGAGAGTTGTGTCCCTATTTGGGCAACAAGTTCTGCTTTCAAGATTGAAAAAGAGTGATTAATTATAGAATAACTAGGGAGGGAGTCAAATTATATAGCTGCTGCTCTAAGATGGCTGCTTGGATTTCATTGTATTTTAGGCTAAGCTAAAACCAGAGTGCCTCCATTTCTCAGCACTGTGTTTCAATAACAAATTTGAAAAATTGACCACTAATAACTGAAGACCAGGCTAGTTATGAGATGACAGAAAAACAACAACAACAAAACATCATATATGAAGAAAGAAAAAGGTCATTAAAAAGACAGGGAAGAAAGAAAAGGCCAAATTGAATGCCTAAAGAGACTTTAAAACTTGCTCTTAAATATAGCGTAGCTAAAGTGAATAGAAGACATCATGAAGTGAAAGAGCTGAATACAAATTTTCAAAGGACAGTATAAGAAGACAAATGAAATGTATTATATTGAAATATGCAAAGACCTGGAGGTAGAAAGCCAAAAGGGAGGAACACACTTGGCATTTCTCAAGCTAAAAGAACTGAAGAAAACATTCAATCCTCAACTTGCAATACTGATGGATTTTATGAGCAACCTGGGAGTGCAGTATAAGCATTGGATTTTGAACCACAAGTATGAGTATTCCAGAATATTTAATTGTGCTCATAAGAAATCTGTACATAGACCAAGAGGCAGTTGTTTGAACAGAACATGAATGGTTTAAAAGGAAGAAAGGTATGTGACACAGTTGTATTCTTTCACCATACTTATTCAACAAGTATGCTGAGCAAATAATACAAGAAGCTGGGTTATATGAAGAAAAACATGGCATCAGGATTGGAGGAAGACTCACTAACAACTTGTGATATGCAGATAATACAATCTTGCTTGCTTAAATTGAAGAAGACTTAAAATAATTACTGATGAAGATCAAAGAGCACAACCTTCGGTAGTAAAGAAAACAAAAGTAAAGAAAACAAAAATCCTTACCACTGGACCAATAGACAACATTCTTATCAATGGATAAAAATTGACCTCATCAAGGACTTCATTCTTGGATCAACTATCAACACTCATGGAAGCAGCAGCCAAGAAATCAAACGACATATTGCATTAGGCAAATCTGCTGCACAAGACCTTTTTAAAGATGTCAGCTTGAAGACTAAGGTGCGCCTGACCCAAGTCATGATATTTTCAATAACCTCATATCCATGTGAAAGCTGGACAGTGAATAAGGAAGACCATAGAAGAATTGATGCTTTTGAGTTATGGTGTTGGAGGAGAATAAACAGATCAGTGTTGGAAGAAGTACAGTCAGAGTGATCCTTGGAGGCCAGGATGGCCAAACCTCATCTCTCATACTTCAGACATTTTGTCAAGAGGGACTAGTCACTGGAGAAGGATATCATGTTTGGTAAGATGGAGGGTCAGAGAAAAAGAAGACACCCAGCGAGATGGATTGGCAAAGTGGCAGCATTAATGGGCTCAAACATGTGTGGCCCGTGACCATGCAGTGTTTTGTTCTGTTGTAGATAGGATTGCTATAAGTTAGTACCAACTTGATGGCACCTAACAACAACAACAGCAACATATGCTTGCAAAAGTTGGACAGTGAATTAGGATGATCAAAGAAGAATTGAGGCATTTGAGTTATGGTGTTGGAGGAGAATATTGAAAGTGCCATGAGCTGCTAAAAGAACAAATAGATCTGTATTGGACGAAGTGCAGCCCAAGTGCTCCTTGGAAGCCAGAACAGCCAGACTTCAAGTCTCATACTTGACACATTTTCAGGTGGGACCAGTCATTGGAAAAGAGCATCATGTTTGGTAAGGTGGAGGGTCCAATAAAAAGAGGAAGACCCCAGCGAGATGGATTGGCAAAGTGGCATCATGAATGGGCTCAAGAGTGGCAATAATTGTGAGGTTGGCCCAAGACTGGGCAATTTTTCTTTGTGTTGTTCATAGGGTTGCTATGAGTCAGTACCAACTTGATGGTACCTTAAAATGACAACAACAAGAAGGTTTATTGACCGTGAAAAAGCATTTGACTAGAATAAAACAAACTATGACTAACATTGTCAAGAATGGGAAATCCACAACACTTAACTGTGCTCACGTGGAACCTTTACATAGACCAAGGTGAGGTCTATGTACAGAATACAGGGATACTGCTCAATTTAAAATCAGGTAATTTGCACCAGTTTTGTATCCTTTTACTGTATTTATTCAATCTGTATCCTGAGCAAAATATCTGAGAAGCTGGACTAAGTGACTAAGACTGGGATATCAGAATTGGAGAAAGGCTAATTAACAATCTGCAGATGACACAGCCTTGCTTGCTGGAAGCAAAGAGGACTTGTGATACTTGATGATGAAGATCAAAGACTACAGCCTTCTGAATGGGTTACAACTCAATATAAATAAAACAAAAATCATCTTAATTGGACCAGTAGACAACATGATGATAGCAGTAGAAAAGATTGAAGTTGCCAAAGATTTCATTTTATTTGGATTCACAATCAATGTTCATGGAAGCAGCTGTCAATAAATCAAATGAGGTATTTCATTTGGCAAATCTACTGTAAAAAGAACCCTTTAAAGTGTTTAAGAGCAAAGACGTCACTTGAGGACCAAGGAGCACCTTACCCAACCCATGGTATTTTCAATAGGTTTATATGTATATGAAAGCAGGATAATTAATAGGGAAATCCGAGAAGAATTGATACATCATAAGTATGGTATTGGCAAAGAATACTCAAAGTACCACAAATTTCCAGAAGAATAAACAAATCTATCTTGAAAGTACAGCTTAGATGCTCCTTAGAAGTGAGGATGGTGAGACTTCATCTCACATTTGTTGGGCATGTTATCAGGAGGAACCAGTCCCTAGAAAAGGACATCATGCTTGGTAAAGTAGAGGGTCATCAAACAGGAGGAAGACCCTCAATTGATGGATTGACACAGTGGCTGCAACAATGGACTCAAACCTAATCCATATTGTAAGGATGGTGTATGACTGGGTAGTGTTTTGTTCTGTTGTACTATGTCTCCATAACTCAGAACCAACTCTATGGCACCTAATACCTACCAACATCCCTATAGTGACAACTTAATGTTACTTTCATAATGAAATCCCAGTAATACTTTTAAATGTGAGATTTTGCTATAAGTTGGAACTCAGTTGACAACAATTAACAACAACAATAAGGATTTTGGGAATCCTGGTCTTGCACTATAGGATAAACACTGGACTGCTGACCACAGGTTGGCTGTTAAAATCCAACAGCCACTCCTTAGAAATACTACACAGGGTCACTATGAGACAGAACTGACTACAGGGCACTTAACAACAATAATAACCATTTGGTGATCCTTGGGAGGTACAACTGGCTGGCTTTGACTGGTAACCTTAACCTTGATGATTCAACCTCCCCCCATTGTTTCTATGGAATAGAAACTCAACTCAATGGCATAGAGTAATAAGCATTTACTTAGCAAATGCCTACAGGGGTAATCTGTCCACTCTATGAGGAAGTTTCAGGAAGTTCATGGAAAAATGGAATTAAAAGAAAACAGAAATTTTCCATGAACTTTTTGAAGCTCGCTCATGTTATATTAAAAAATGGTCTTTAATTTTACCCTTCTTTTTAGTCAGTCTACTAAAAATCAGTTTGAAAGGCATATCTGCAAGGGTTACTGATTCTGAATGATATGTGGAGTTATCAGTGATTAGTACATACACAACTATCTCTATGCTTGGGAAGTTTACCTCCTATGATGAATGTGATCTTCACTCCATAAATTCAACTTGCTGACTTGCTCCTTTACATCATTTGAATTTTTAATCCTTTGAGATTTGGCAATTACTAAAAGAAAGAACTGTTTGAAATTTTCTAATAAATCCTCTTGGGATTTCAAACACCAACAGGTTCACCCATAGTGAACAGGTGTCAGTAGAGCTTCCAGACTATGATCGATGAGGAAGAAAGTTTAGGTGATATGCTTCTACAAATTAGCCAGCAAAAACCTTGTGAATTACAACACAACATTATCCAACTCACTTGCTTTCAACAGGTCATTAGAAGAAATCAATAGCTGTAAGAAGACATTACTTTTGGTGAAGTAGAGGGACAGCAAGGGTGAGAGAGACCCTCTGGGAGATGGATTGGTGCAATAGCTACAACAATCAAAGGAATTGAACATCCTGGCAATTGTGAGTCTGATGCAAGACCGAGCAACATTTTGTTCTTTTATACATAAGCTCACCATAAGTCAGGATCAACTTGATAGCTATCTATCAAATAAATCCTGCTGTCGACAAAGTTGTGTTGAGTGTAAGGAAATACCTAATTTTTTTCATTTTGTATGTTTTACTTCATCTCAGAATCCCATCAGTGCGAATCCTCCAACAAGCTGCAACATTACTGCTGGTCACTCCATCCCATCTTCTCTGCAGATACCTATATCCTGCTAAAGGTAGCATATGGCATCGTGACTCAGGGCACAAAGAAGAGAACCAGTACAATGATGATACAGGTTTCTGGTGCATCTCCTCCACACCCCAATGATGGAGGGGAAATTTGGAGTGTATCAATGTGAAATGTTGTTTTGCTTTCATTGTTCTATCCTATCTCGGAGATCAGTCTTTCTTTAAGCATATATAAATGTGACTAGGTAATTTTACATTTTTATGCAAAATGTCAGGTGCACCCAGTGTTTGATCCCAAGCTTTCATGTGGCCACATGCCTTTTCTTGCACTGGTATAAGATAAAAGGAAATCAGCTGTTTCCTTGTTAAAGATCAAGGTAATCAGAATGGTGATTCAGGACATCACCAGGATCGCTGTAGGGACAAAAGGAGGCTGCCTGATGTTTTTCTATTAGGCACAGTATGTCAGATTTATGTAGCTGTCAGAAAGAGTATTTCATTTCATGCCTATTTGTGACTCCTTTTGTTGTTGTTGTTGTTGTTGTTGCCAGCTTTAAATTTCTGGCATCATCCTCAGCAAATAGAATGAGGCTGGTATTAGAGAACTATCCCAGTGAAAAGAAAAGAGCTAATATTTCTGAGTTCTTTCTGTGTGCTGGCATTGTTCTTCACATCTGTTAACCCTATTCTCCACCATCATAGCAATACTATAAAGTAGATGCTGTTATGATCTCTATATCACAGGTGACAAAATAGCAAAACAGTGAGTTTAAGTAACTTGCCTAGGTTCTATAGCTGCTAAGTGTCAGCAAAACTGGCATTTAAGACCAAGCAGTCAGGCCAGGACTGTTGTTGTTAAATGCCATCGAGTTGATTCCGACCCATAGCGACCCTGTATAGGGTTTCCAAGGAGCATCTGGTGAGCTTGAACCACTGACCTTTCAGTTCAAACCTCTTTGCAGTTTGAAGCATTAGCCCACAGCACCACACCAGGACTCCAGGGCCTGGACTGTTGTTGTTGTTGTTAAGTGCCATCGAGTCGGTTTCGACCCACAGCGACCCTGTACAGGGTTTCCGAGGCTGTAAATCTTTACGGAAGCAGAACGCCTCATCTTTCTCCCGCGGAGCATCTGGTAGTTTCGAACTGTTGGCCTTAAGGTTCGCAGCCCAATTCGTAACCACTACGCTACCAGAGCTCCTTGGGCCAGGACTAGAGTGAGGTAAAAGTACTGCCTAGACATCACAATTTAAGGAAGTATTCACTGTCAAGTTGGTGCAGGGTCCATATCTGTAAGTGACTACCCCCTTAAATCATGAGCCCAATCACTGCTTTTCTGCTTTCCACTCCCTAGTCCCAGAGTTGCAAGCTGCAAACTGCCTTGCTTCTGATCTGGGTTACTTAACTGTCCTCTGTGGACTAGAGTCAGTCTTCAATAGGAAGTAGAGTCAACTGTTGAGAGAGGGTCTGCAAGTCCTAAAGAGACCAGTGGAAACAGAACCAAAGGCAAGCATCTTTCCATAAGATTTAACCCTCTCTCTTGATGGGCATTCTTTTCTTGTACAATATTCCATTTCATTCTGCTATTTCATGGCTTTGTCTTACCTCAACCTTCTGCAGGACAGAGAGAGGGAGAAGAGAAATATTTACCTCTTTTCCTAAGAGAGAAATCTTTGTATTCCATAAAGAAAATATCTGAGCAGCATCACTAATAAGCTATATACTTAGGCCTGGCTGGTCCCCACAAAATCCAGGCATATTCCGAGGTGTGAGCTGTAGTCAAAGACAGTTCAAGGATATGTATCTCTCAGGAATATTATAGATTGAATTGTGGTACTCTGTGTTGGTAAAGAAATACCTAAACCTGTGGATGCAATGTACTATGACCAGTCAATTGAAGTTTTACGAGCTCACAGCAAATCCTAAACCAAACACCTTTTTAGTTATATTTAAACATTTTTAAGAAGCAGTACAACCACAGGCACAGCACACACATGAGGGAATACAGATGCCAGGTAAGGATCACTGAGGAACAAAGGAACACCTGGGACTTTCCACAAGAACTACCCTGATTTGGACTTTTCGCCTCCAGACTGTGAGAAAATACATTTTCTGTCTTTAAACGTAAGTTTTGGTGTTTCTTTTATGGTAGGACTGGGTAACTAAGATAAGGTAACTAAGACAGAGACTTGTGAAGGTAAGTCATTATTTCAGAGAAGAGGGAAGGATGACAAACAGCCCAGGATCCCAGGGCAATAGTCAGAAATCCTATATGCTTAAAAATCCTTTAGTATACCTGGTAGGTTTTCAGTGGAAATTGAATTTTCTGATTAACTGACAAACAGCAAAAAAAATTACTGTATCATTAAGATAAAAAGATCTGTCTATCAAGTCATCTACACTCCAGACCTTAAGGGCCCTGGGATTTTAGGCTGAATTTTGGGATGTATCTGGTACTCTTGAGTGATGGACTAATTCTCCACTTGACCCAGAGGACTATGGGATGAACCCCTGTACATGTACAGAGGATCAGAACTAGCTGGGGCCATAGATGAAACAAAATAGGGTTGAAGTTATAATATGAGAAAGAGTAATCACTAGAAAAGGAAATCATACTTGGCAAAACAGAGGATCGGCAAGAACGAGGGAAACCCACAGTGAGATGGATTTGCACGATAGCTACAACAATGGGCTCAACCATACCAAAGACCATGAACCTGGTGTAGGACTTAGCAACATACTGTTCAACATAAGGTCCCTATGAGTCAGAACTGAATAAATGGCAATTAACAATAAACATTTTTGAGCTCCCTAACATCACACTGGAACACTCCTAGCAATTCTTCTAGACAAACTTGTACCACTGAAGTCCCAGCTGACTGGTTATCAACGGTTTCCCCTCCCTTCACATCAAGAGAACCAGGTGGGAAGAGCCACATCAAATGGACAATTCAAATAGGGCTAAACCCAAGGGAACTTGCCTCTTTGATCAGGTTCATAAATCTGGGCCCAAGGCGCCATGGCTTGTGTCGATGACACTGTAAGGAGCTGACCGTCAGCTGGGAGGCCCGGTGGGAGGCGATGGCCAGCATGTACACGGCATCGTACATCAGAGCTGCTTCAGTCTGCAGAGGAAAACACACACAGCACTTTCAATTCCACCTTGCTTACCTTCATTCCCTGACGGTTCACTCGTCCTGCTTCCTCGGCTCACATTTATATGATCTAAATGGCCGTTTATTCTCCAGCTGAACAATTTTCACTATTCAACAGTTATTTCTCTCCAAAATAATACCTCACACTCCAGAGTAAATTGGAATCATAGCTGTACTTTGTTTTGAGTTCTTAAAATAAATAAATAAAAGCAATTCAGATCAGCCACAAAGACTTGATTCCAGAGGACGTGTATTTGAAGTATCCGTAGGTTAAGCACATTGTTAAGATCAATTACATTGAGTTGTTGTTGCTGATAAGTGCCATCGAGTCAATTCTGATTCATAGAAACCCTAATTCAGGTTTCAGAGGAATGACTGATGGGTTTGAACTGCCAGTCTTGCTGTTAGCAGTCCAATGTTTATCCAGCACCACACCAGGGCTCTAGGATTGCTTTATATGATACTAAAACTCAATAATTCAATAACAGATTTTATTTCTCAGTATTTATCTAGTTCTGGCTGGAACCGACTCGATGGCACTTAACAACAACAACAACAACTTATCAAATTAGGGTCCTGGTGTGGTGCTGTGGGCTAATGCACAAGACTGCAAAGTCACTTGAACTGTAAAATTGATGGTTCAAGCTTACCAGCTGCTCCTTGGAAACCCTATGCCAGATCACTATGGTTGGAATCGACTTGACAGCACTTGACAACAATATTTATCTACCTAAGGAGCTCTGATAGAGTAGTGGTTATGAGTGGGCTGCTAACCTCAAAGTTAGCAGTTCAAAGTTACCAGCCATTCTGTGGGAGAAAGATGAGGCTTTCTTTGTGCAACCCTAAAGATTTACAGCCTTAGAAGCATTGTGGGGCAATTCTACTCTTTCCTTTAGAGTAACTATTAGTTGGAATCAAAATCATGGCAATGGGTTTGGTTTCTTTTTTTTTTGTTTTGTTTTTAATTTCATTTCCACCCCCCAGATTATAGGCAGCCCCTGGCTTACGAATGTCGGACTTAAGTACAACCCATAGTTCTAAACCAACCCCTGTAAATACTATTACATTAAAAATTTGAGGCACATACAGTGGTTTATAATAACAAACAGGTACTACTTTGCAAAATGAATTAAAATATTTTTCTTATTGCTGTGGAGTGCCCTGTAGGATGAGCATTGAAGTGCTGACCACAAGTAGGAACTGACTCCACTGCACATAGCAACAATAATTATTGCCATGTTATTATGTTAAAGATGTTTCACTGTATCTGGAAATGTTTCTTTAAAATTATTAAGTATACAAAAGGTATACTATATACTAAGACGAACATTTGACTAATTGAACAAAAGGTATACTATATACTAAGACAAACATTTGACTAATTGACTTAGATGTGAACCATACCGAACTGTTCTGATCTACATACAAATTGGGTTTAAAGACAGATTTAAGAAGAGAACTTGTTTAGTAATCCAGGGATTGTTTGTAGCTGATTCACATTTCCAGTGGAATCTCTTGGTGGGAATGGAAAGAGGATTGCAGCTAATATAGTTTGCATTTTTCCTGTCTAGGAGATTAGAACACACTTGTACTTTTCATCCTTATTATCCTGTGCAATCTCTCTCATTTCATTTATGCTGTTACCCATAACCATTTTGTTCTATATATCTGTTTCTCCATAAAAATGTGGGTTTCTTGAAGGCAGCAATTGCTCATTTTATACCTTTAGTGGCTGTCACATTTCCTGGTACATAAATGCTTAATGTTTACTAAGGAATTAAAATGATATCATATCTTAAAAGAAAATACACTTTTTGATATGTGAGTACTATGCAATCCCATGTATATTTAAGATGTATCTCTAAAATAAGTCATTTTACTCACATGATTGTCATATATAGAAATTAGTTTGATGGCAAAGGGATTATTAAAGTGTAAAAAAAAAAATCGATGACTTCAATTCAAGGCTGATAAAACTCATTTTATAGATAACAGAACTGGGGTCTGTGGAATTTAAGTGATTAGTCAAAGGTTCTACACTAATCAGTTTTATTCATAGGCAGGATTTGAACTCACATCCATCTGATTCCTATACCCAGGTTCTCCACCACTTTGCTATACCTATTTGGCTTGTTTAAGGGAGAGTAATCTATTGGAAAGGAACCCTGGTGGTGTACTTGCTAGTGCCTAGCTGCTAACTGAAATGTTGGTGTACTGAATCCACCCAGCATCTCCACAGAAGAAAAGACCTGATGATCTGCCCCAATAAATTGAACAGCACAGGAAACCCTATGAGGCAGATTTACTCTGTTCTAGATGGCTGCTTGAGTCCTGGTGTGGCGCTGCAGGATAACATGCTAGACCACATCGTCAGTTTGAACTGCAAGGTTGGCAGTTCAAACCCACTAGATGCTCCTCAGAAACCCTATAGAGAGTCACTATGGGTCAGTACAGACATGATGGCACTTAACAACAACAACAAGATGGCTGGTATGAGTCAGAATTGACTTGACATTATACAACAACAACAATCTATTGGCAAGAATCACTGAGTGGTACAACAGTTAAGCACTCAAATACTAGCTCAAAGATTGATGATTCTAACCCATGGAGAAATGCCTTTGAATAAAAACATGTGCTCTGCTTTTAAAAGCTCACAGACTAGAAACCCCTGTGGAATGCGGTCCTACTATGAAGCACACGGAATCACCAGGAGTTGCAATCAACATGATGGAAACTGATAACAACAACAAGCTATTGGCAGGATA
>NW_006408567.1:3581912-3584445 GCF_000296735.1 Chrysochloris asiatica
TTCAGTGTTCCCATATTCTGTTTGAAGAGCTGCCTCTTGGTCCAGGTACAGATTCCTCATGAGCACAATTAAGTGCTGGAATACTCCTACTTTGCAATATTGTCCATAGCTTGTCATGATCCACACAATTGAAAGCCTTTGCATAGTAAATAAAGAACAGGTAAACATCTTTCTGATATTCTCTGCTTTCAGCCAAGATCCATTGGAGATCAGCAATGATACACCTCATTCCATCACCTCTTTAGAATCCTGCTTGAACCTCTGGAAGTTCTCTGTCAATGTATGCTTGCAGCTGTTTCTGTCTTACTTTTAGTAAAACATTACTCTTATGGGATATCAGAGATTATCCAATGGTTTCCGCATTCCGCTGGGTCACCTCTCTTTGGATCTTTTCCAATCAGTTGGCCAGATAGTTGTCTTCCAAGTTTCTTGACAGTGATGAGTGAGTGCCTCCTGTGCCGCCTCACTTCCTTTAAAGATTTCTATTTTTATTCCATCAGTTCCTGGTGCCTTGTTCTTTGCCAATTCCTTCAGTGGACCTTGGACTTCTTCCTTCAGTGTCATTTGCTCTTGACCATATGCTACCTCTTGAAATGGTTGAACATCAACCATTTCCTTTGGTACAGTGACTCTGTGTATTCCTTCCATCTGCTTTTGATGCTTTCTGCATCATTCAATAATTTGCCCAGATAATCTTTCAATAGTAATAGCTAACATTTTCCAAACATTTATTATGTTAGGTGCTGTTCTAAATACTTTGTAAACTATTTAATCATCTCTGCACCTTTTATTCCTTTATAGATTAAGGAACTGAGGCACAGGAAGAGGTTAAATCCCCAACTTTTAGAGTCGACACTCATAGGTTGCTGTGGCAACCTATACCTTTTTTGAAGTAGAATACACTTTCAAAAATGTATATTTATTAATTTGATACAAATGTATAAAGAGTAGAATTATAACAATCTGTTCTTTCAATTATCTCAGTTTATGATCCTTTCATAATCTCAAAACTGTCTCCAAATAATCTTCGTAATAAAATGTTCAAAATTATGGTCATTTTCACACACACACACACACACACACAAGTTGTCATCAATTCTGAGTCATGGTAGCTTCAGGTGTGTCAGAATAGAACTGTGCTCCATAGGGTTTTCAGTGACTGATTTTTTAGAGGTAGATTGCCAGATCTTTCTTCAGAAGTGTCTCATAGTGAGTGGAGACCTCCAACATTTGTTAGCAGCTGAGAGCATTAAGTATTTGCACCATGCAGAGACTCCTGGTCCTAATCAATGCCTTTCAAATCCAAAGATGAAAATAATTTATTATAAAGATATTCTTTACCTTGACATAAAATGTTTTATAAGTTAGAAGAGACATTCACTGTAGCAATTATATAGCATTAATAAGCATCCATAGAATTTCCTTCCCTTGTGAGTCTTGTGCTAGACGTCTGCTTCCCCAAAACAACTCTCAACTCATTTTAGGTAAATGTAAAAGAAAATTGGCCTATGTTTCAAATGTTTTTCTCCCAAATGTGTTTATGTTCACAATTTATTTATATCAAAAGTGTGGATGAAACTACATTGCTTAGTGCCCTAAGAAAGCCTTTAAAAATAACTTTGCTTATATACACTTACATCGAAACCAATCTATTTTACCACAACATGGATTGTGAAATAAACATACTGAAAGAAGCTTCTTTTCTGAGCACTGGGCTCTGGTTACTGTAAAAATGTTCAGTAAAGGATCAACACCCTGCACAATTCAAAAAATTAGCTGTTTTTGTTGTTAAGTGGACTCCAGTCAGTTCTGACTCATAGGAACCCTATGTACAACATAACGAAACATCACCCGATCCTGCACCATGCTCACAATTGCTGCTATGCATGAGCCCATTGTTGCTGTCACTGTGCCAGTCTTCCTCGTTTTCACTCTCCCTCAACTTTATCCAACAAGAAGTTCTTCTCCAGGGATTGGTCCCTCATGATAATATAAATGAACTATGAGAGACGAAGCCTCATCACCTTGACATCTAAGGAACATTCTGGTTGTACTTTATCTAACATAGATTTGTTTCTTGTTCTGCCAGTCCACAGTAGTTTTAATATTCTTCTCTAACACCATAACACAAATGCTTCAGTTCTTCTATGGTCTTCCTTATTCACTGTCCAACTTTCACAGGCATAAGAGGTTATTGAAAATACCATGTCTTGGATAAGGCACACCTTAGATGGCAAACTGACATCTTTGCTCTTGAACATTTTAAAGAGGCCTTGTACAACAGATTTGCCTAATGCAACACGCCATTTGATTTCTTGACTGCTGCTTCCATGAGTGCTGATGGTGGATCCAAGCAAAATTGACAAGTTTAAACTTTTCTCCATTTATCAGAATGTTATTTATTGGTACAGAGGTGAGGATATTTGCTTTCTTCACATTGAGATGTAACCCATATCAAAGGCTGTGATCTTTGATCTTCATCAGTAAGTATTTTACGTATTCCTTGCTTTCAGCAAGCAAGGTTGTGCCATCT
>NW_006408567.1:3585145-3586198 GCF_000296735.1 Chrysochloris asiatica
AAAAAAAAGTAGAGGACAATAAATGCTGGCGGGGATGTGGAGAGAATGGGACACTCCTGCATTGCTGGTGGGACTGCAAAATGGTCCAATCTCTCTGGAAAGAAATATGATGCTTCCTTAAAGGTTGGAAATAGAAACACCTTAAATTCCAGCAATTCCTCTACTTGGTATTTACTCACAAGAAATACGAGCCATAACACAAGTAGATATATACACACCAATGTTCATAGCAGCACTGTTTACAATAGCAAAAAATGAAGACAGTCTAAATGCCCATCAACTGAAGAATGGATAAACAAACTCTGGTACATACACACAATGGAATATTATACTACCTTGAAGAACAACAAGGAAGCTGCAAGCCACCACATAACATGGATGAACCTTGAGGACATTATGTTGAGTGAAATTAGTCAGTCACAAAAGGAGAAATACTGCATAGGACCACTATTGTAAAAGACTAAGAAAAAGAACCCATACTAAACGGGGCGAGATTCTTTGCTCCTTGCTGAGATGTGAGGGTGGGGTGAGGTGAGGGAAGGGAAGATGTAGCACAGGGAACAGACACAGGATATTTTGGGTGCTGGGGAGGGGAACAATATACAAGACGGAGGGAAATGGAAGAGCAAAGTGGATGGGAGAACAATTAGGCAGGTTTGCATGGGCTAAGTGGGACAGAGGTAAAGAATGATGTATGCACAACCTTGGAAAAACAGGGCTCTCGGATACAGGGATTGAGACATGGTTGGAATGGGGAAAAAGGGGAGAAATAATGTTAATATACTTGGCTGTCTTTTTTGAGTATTGGTTTCCCTTACATAGCATTATAAAATACACACTGGAGGGGGAGAGAAAGGAATAGCTAGAACTATCACCATAGAAAGCTTTTAAGTCCGTCTTCTGCCTATAATTGATTGGAATACCTAAAATGGGGCTACAGAGTGCCCAGTGAAGGAGGTTTTCTGCAGAGCCTCTGCATTACATAAGACTGTAGGTGGGATCCTGAATAGCATCCAGATCTTCAGATGTGGGAGATTTCCACTTAAAAGGACA
>NW_006408567.1:3586298-3587769 GCF_000296735.1 Chrysochloris asiatica
TACAGGTTGAATAAGTAAAGTGAAATAATACAACCCTGGAACACACCTTTCCTGATTTTAAAATGTTCAGTGTCCCCTTGTTCTGTTCGAATAACTATCTCTTGGTCTGTGTACACATTCTTTATGAACAAGATAAATTGTTTTTGAACACTCATTATCCAAAGTGTTGTCTATAGTTTGTAATGATCCACAGAGTCAAAAGCCTTTGTGTAGTCAATAAAGCACAGGTAAACATCTTTCTAATATTTTGTGCTTTCAGCCAAGATCCATATGGTATCAGCATTATATCCCTCGTTTCACATCTTCGTCTGAATCCAGCTTGATTTGTGGCCTGCAAATTTACGGTTGCAAATGTTTTTAAATTATCTTTAGCAAATTTTTACTTGCATATAATACTACTGATATGGTCCTCTTTTGGGAATGGGCACAAATATGTATCTCTTCCAACAAGTGGGCCAGGTAGCTGTCTTCTAAAATTTTGGCATAGATGAATGAGGACCTCTAGTGCTATATCACTTGTTGAAATATTTCAGTTGGTATCCCAGCAATTCCCACAGCTTTTTTCTTTGCCAATGTCTTCACTGTACACTAAACTTCTTCCTTCAGTGCCTTTGGCTCTTGATCCTATGCTACCTCTTGAAATGGTTGAACATTGACCATTTCTTTCTGGTACAGTGATTCTGTGTATTCCTTACATCTGCTTTTGATGTATTCTGCATCATGCCATATTTTGCCCTAATAATCCTTCAGTATTTCAAGTTGAGGCTCGAATATTTTCCACAGTTCATTCAGTTTGAGAAATGCTGAGCATGTTTTTCCGTTTTGATTTTCTACCTCCAGATCAACACATTTCATTATAACATTTGGTTTTGTCTTCTAGAGCTGCCTTTTGAAATTTTCTATTCAGCTCTTTTACCTCATTTCTTCCATTTGCTTTAGCATCTGTATGCTGGAGAGCAACTTCAGAGACTCTTCTGACATCCATTTGGTCTTTTCTTTCTTTCTTGTCTTCTTAACGACCTTTTGTTTCCTTCCTGTATGATATACTTAATGTCATCCCACAACCCTGTAGTTTTTGGTCATTAGCGTCTAGTTCATCAACTCTGTTCTTGAGATGATCTCTAAATCCAGGTGGGATATATTCAAGGTAATATTTTGGCTCTCTTGCCCTTGTTTTAATTTTCTTCAGCTTCAGCCTGAACTTGCATATGTGTAGTTGATATTCTGTTACACAGTCTGCATCTGGCTTTGCTTTGGCTGATGATATGGGGCTTTTCCACTGTGTCTTTCCATAGATCTAGTCAATTTGGTTTCTATGCATTCCTTCTGTGAAGGTCCATGTGTATAGTTGTCTTTTATGTTGTTTGAAAAAGGTATTTGCAATGAAAAAATCATTGGTCTTCAGAGGGAAAAATTGAAAACAAAAATGACAATCTGATTGGCTACTATAAGAACAAGCAAGTTGTTCACC
>NW_006408567.1:3588282-3591430 GCF_000296735.1 Chrysochloris asiatica
CCAGAAGTCTTTACTTCATGCGCATCATCATGATCAACTGTACTTTGAAGAGGCAGCTCTTCTTCAATCATATTTTTATGGGTTTCCAACATGAGGGGCACATTATCCCGAAGCATATCTGACAATATTCTGATGCTATTTATCATATGTCAATATTCAATATTGTAGTGTTCTCTGACAGTGTTTCACTGCTATTCATGTCTTTGGTGGCTAAACATTCAGAAGTAGTCTGTCTCCTTCTTTTGAAGTGTTAGTTTAGAAGTTCAGCTGAAATCTGTCTACTTGAATGACTTTGCCGGCATTTAAAATACCGTGGCATAATTTCCAGTACAGTAACATGCAAGCAGCCACCGTGTAAAGAACTTACAGATGACTGGTAGGGCCCTTAACTGGTATCTGGGAAATCAACTCTAAACCTTTGGAATAAGCTGTCTGATCAGAATGTCTTTGTTATACCTGGATCATGGGTCAAAGCATATTGTTTATGCTGATTATGTAATTTAAGGTGAAGCTTATATTTCTCTGAGCCAGGTTGCATCACTTTGACCTCTGGAAGGTCTGGATACTAAGTAACTAAGGTCAGCCAAGTGGACTTTCCATGACAACATGATTGATCCTCAATAAAAACCTTGTATGCTAAGGTTTGTAGTTCCTCAGTGGTACAAACAACTAAAGCACATATCTGTTAACTGCAAAGTTAGAGGGTAGAATCTACCTAGAGGCACCTTGGAAAAAAGCTTGGTGGATACTTGCAAAAAAACTCAGCCATTTAAAACACAGTTCTGCTCTGATTTATATATATTAGAAGGCAACTGGTTTACTCAATGCTCAGGTGAGTTTCCCTGGTTGGAAATACTATCTGCATGTAGCCACTCATTGTTACTAAGGGAAGTACACACTGTCCATGTGAGTCCATGAGAAAGAACAACTGGAAGTGCCTATTTGGTTTCTCCTGAAATCTGCTCTTTGAATGTTTCTCCTTTGTTGATTTTAAACTGTATCCATTTGCTTTAATAAACCATAACTATAATGGGCTCACCAGTCGGTCCTCAGAAACCCTATACAGGGTCACTATGGGTCGGAACCGACTCAATGGCACTTAACAACAATGGGCTCTAGTTTAACAGTAATTGTGAGGATGGCATAGGACCAGGCATTGTTTTGTTTTGTTTTTCCTATTGTACATTGTTTCTCTATAAGTCTCAACCAACTGGATGGAACTTAACAACAACAACAACATAATTATAATAGCTTTTATGTGAGACTGATTATAGTAAATCATTGAACCTAAGAGTGGTCTTGGGAACCTAAACACAACATACCCACTGAGATGCTACTTCCATGGGAAAAGGATTATAATATTGTATGACCTTAAATAGTCCTCAAACTTTTCTGCCTGTATGGTTTTTGATTGTTTTTGACTACTCTGAAAAGAGATTTAGTGTTTGAAGAACAAATGAGCAACAAGCATAAAATCTTCATATTTGCTTCAAACTTGGAAGCGCTCACCTACCTAATGTAGGTGGACAAAGCAGTTTCTGGAAGGGACATGCTTCCAAATACTCCCTCCTATTTCCTGAGCTTCATTTGTCAGTGTTGGAAATCAACTCTATTAAAATACAAAATCTGACCCATGAGGAACATAAAAAAAAAGTAACAAGTCAATTCATACAAAGTGGCAGTTTTCTCCACTTATTTCCTTCTTTTTTGAAGTGTGCCTTGTGGGAATAAAACAGATATCTGTAAGGATGGGAGTACTAGTGCTTTCCCTAGAGGAGACTTAATCGGAGGCATAAGCTTGTGGATGTGGATGCTGCTGAGTTACCAAAGTGCTGGGAGGGGTATTGAGTATCCTAAACACCTGACAGCTAGAAAGTAGGAGAGACAAACTGGGAAACAATATGGGAAGGTAGCAAAGATATTACCCTGAACTCATATCCCCAAAATTCAGAAGATAGGATAGCAGCTGAAGCAAATCTGGAAAGGGATGGCATATTGTGGGTCTTATTGAATATATCTACCAGCTTTTGAGGGAGAAAGTAAGGACTCAAGAAAAAAAAAAAAAAAATCCAGAAGGATAAGCCTGATTTTATAATTCAAGCACATTTGAAGAGGCAGGAAGATAGGTGATAGGAAGATCAATGTTTTGTTGTTTCCATGACTCACATGCTTTATTGAATCCTACACTATGCTGATCACCATCAGAGAAAAGTTCGTCTGAAAATGGGTCCCTCTGTCACCTCAGCCTATCCAAAACCCAGTAGATTGAATCAACTCAAGTATAGAGGAAAATGTATGGGTAATAAAAAGGAGCAATGTTGGTTTATACAAAATCACTTAAAACTTCTATTGAGTTAATTAATCCTTTGGTTGATAGAACATGTTCTTAAAAAAAAAAAATCTCATGATATTTTGTAATGAGTTTCTCAGCTTTCAAACTTCATTGGCTCTGCAAAAGTTTTCTTAATTAACTCAATTTTAACCCTGTTTTTAAAGTTAGTACTTTTTCTTTTATTAAATTTAATGTTTTTATGGAGTTTTGGTGTTGGTGCTGTAGAATAAACACTGGACTGTGAACCACAAGGTTGGCATTTCAAAACTACCAGCTGTTCTTTGGAAACCTTATACTGGGTGGCTATGATTCAGAACAGACTTGACAGTATTTAACAACAGAAACAACTAACCACAAGGTTAGCAGTTCAAGCCTCCCAATTACTCCTTGGAAATCCTATACATATTCATTATGAGTTGGAACCAGCTAGACAACACTTAACAACAACCACAACCATTGTCCTTAAGTCTGCAGTTATTTTTTTATGAACTTGGACACTATTTATCTTTAGTTTTAAATGTGTTTTGACATATAGTAACATCTTTTGAATAAATGTTTGGTATATGCAATTCTAAAAATATTCCTGAATAGTAAATAATGGTGGTTGTGATGTGCCATGGATTCGGTTCTGACTCATAGCGACCATGTACAGGGTTTCCAAGGCTGTAAATTCATTCTTCTTGGGTCAACTATCAGCACTAATGGAAGCAGTAGTCAAGAAATCAAACATCATATTGCATAAGGCAAATCTGCTGCACAAGACCTTTTTAAAGTGTTTAAGAGCAAAGATGTCAGCTTGAGGATTAAGGTGCGCCT
>NW_006408567.1:3596875-3605244 GCF_000296735.1 Chrysochloris asiatica
GCTGATGAAAGGAAATGCGGATAGGTCTCTTGTGATACAATAGTGAATAATTGTTATCAGGACTGATTGTGAGGGTTGAAAATGTAAAGGTAGACGTTTTGTAGCAGGGAGGGGAGTGATTAACTTTTCAGTCTAGGAGCAGAGGTCCCTGGAACCATCAAGGGAGAACAGCAGTGAGCGGGACCTTACCAAGAGAAGCAGTGAGGCCAGAGATGGAGGCAGAGAGGATAACGTGGAAAGATGAAGCAGCTGGGGACTTTAGACCCAGAGAGGGAGCGGGGCTGTGTGCTGGTGACCAGGGAGCAGGCGGCTTGCAGGTTATACCCTTTGGTTGGTTGATGATGCAGGGAAGGGATTGTAACCATGGCAATGAAAAGATATACGATAAGATGAATATAAAACTAATGTTCTCCCATGTAAACTATCACATAATTCACAATAAAACATAAAAGAAAAAAATAAAGAAAGGTCAGTATTATGCTTGACTTGATCAATTTCAAAGCCATATCAGCATGTCTATCAGGTCTAACTTCTAGTGGACTCAGAATTCTATTACTTTATTTGACTAGTACTGGACATATCAGGTATAGCTATTCCTCCAGTTTTTACAGGACCCTGGTGAGCCATCTTCTTCTGGTGTTATTCATCCCCATTTCCTATTTTATAGTTTCTAATAACAGTAACCGCAATAATAACAAAGCCCTGAAACTCCTTTCTTAGATGAGATGGCAGTGATAAACTCTGAGCAGAACAGACTCTCTCCCATTCACTGAGACTTGGTTCTCCCAGAATCTTGCCCCCTGGACCACCTTTTGCTCAGGGTATGACATCAGCTCCAGGAGAGCAGCTGTGTCTCATGCCCCAACTGATTTGGTGTGAATTACAGGGCTTCATCTTTCCTGTTCATCGTATTCTTAATCTTAGTTGATATGTATAAGCTGCCCTGTCAGTGCAGTATAATTGAACACAACAGATGCTTTTTGAGTAAATTAAGCCATACTTGAATTGAATATTTAATGTTTGGCACAAGTCCACAATCTGTGCTAACTTTGCTTCAAACTGAAACAGTCTTAGTGAACACCCTGAGCTCAAATAAAAATTATCTGAGATCTTATCCTATGCTAGATATCTTGCTGGGAGGCAGGGAGGTGGCCACATTTTGAATCATATTTGTGCTCGCTGGAATTATACATCCAAGAGCTAACATATTAGCTTTTCTATATATCTATCTATCTTTCTCTCTCCCTCTCTATTTTTCTTTATCTCTGGCTTCCCCACTTGCATTTCAGAAGACTAGTATTTCCCTGGATAGTCTGTATTTGCTTTTATTCAAAGCAATATTTCAAATTATACCAAGGCTCATTCGTACCAAAATGTTTTCTATCATTATCTCTCAGATCACCTTGGATGAGTTTTAAGAGTTATTTCAGGTTTGAAAAACAGACAAGGACTTTAAACACGGAATATCCAGACCATCTAATTCATTCATTTTTTTTTTTTTTTTCATTTGCTTCTCATAAAACAAAAATAAAAAAACACAGTGGAAAAAGAAAAGAACTCCCAAGTTCATTTCTCTGGGAGACGATGCCTTTCAGTTATCGGTAAATTGCATCTTAAAAGTAACAGTGCTTCTCCCAATGATGGGAACAGAAAATGAAATACTATGCCAATTTAAAATGCTATTACCTGCCTGCAGTCCCAGTATCTTTCCTTTTAGATGACACTGTTTCTACATAGAACGTTTGTTTTTGTGTTTTTATTTTTTTCTTTTCCTGCTATTTTCTTGATCACACAGAAAAGCTTCATTACAGAAATAAAGGAGGGTAGGTGCACTTGACAAAAAAAAAGACAAATGATGTTAGCAAGAAGCTCTCTGAAGAGGCAGTTTTCAATTTATCTGCTCAGCTGAGTGAGTACCTCTGACTTTTCTCGAGGGACAGGCTTGGCATCCTATCCCAGGACAACATATGGCTTGTGTTAAGTGCTGTCAGTGTCTGCAGAGGTATGTTTTTACCTGTGACATGGAAACTGAGAACACATGAGTCTATGTAAATCTGGCATTTTTCTAAGTGTGCTTTGCTTGCTGAGATGTGATAGCAATAAGGCCAACAAACATGCTCTGCATCACTTTCACAGGCAGGCTATTACTGCTCTCCCTTCCCAAGGCCACATTCTAAAGGTGAAAACTCTCTTTTCTCACCCTTGTTTTGGTTCCTACTTTGTCTTCATTTGGCTGATGGTGCTGTCTTCTCTTTTTAACGCCTTTATTTGAGTCAAATCCAGTTAGGAGACTTAAAATAGCATTTTTTTTTTTTTTTATAGTAGCTAGGCACAAGCTTTAATATTATCTAAAATACTTACACCTTCTTCTCTCATGCAAGTCAAGGCATGGTGTAGCACTTTTTTCCTCACACCATAGAAGTGATATGAGATTCTTAACCCAATCTCTAAGGATTTAGAACATTATTCATATTGATGTTATTTAAAAATTACTCACTGTCAAGTCAATCACAAAAAGACAAGTATCATATGATCCCACTCATGAAATATCTGGACTAGGCAAGTCTGTAGAGACCAAAGTTTATTAGTGTTTAGCATGTGTGAAAGCAGTCTCTGAATAGTACAAACGGTTAATACACTTGACTGCAAACCAAAAGGCTAGAGGTTGGAGATCACCCAGAGGTGCCTTAGATTAAAGGTTTGGCATTAATCAGTCTTGAAATCCTATAGCGCACAGTTCTACTGTGACACACATGAGGTCACCATGTGTTGGGGCCAGCTTTATGGCAGCTCACAACAACAATCAGGGGCAAGAGACAGGGAAAGAGGGAATCATGGTTGAGAAAGCATTGTGTATCTGTTTATGAGAATGGAAGACTTGGCAATGGATGATTGAACAACAAGATTAATGCAATTGGTATTACTGAATTGTACATTATAAAAAATGTTGTATTGGCTAATGTTATATTACATATATTTCAACAATAATAAAAAGTAAAAGAAAAGAAAAACTACTTACTGTCATCATGCCATCCAGAAGCCCAGTCTCAGGCCTGGGTGGAGCCTGCAATCTCTCCATGGACCACTTTTCAATAACTGATGACACTTGAGGGTTGTCAATATTAAGCAGTCGAAATCCAGTCATATTTACACCACTGTACCTATAGAGTTCTAGATCTAAAGCAAATAAGTCCTGTGCAGCATTACAAAGAATAAAAGCAGAAAAGAGTTAACATTTTCAATGTTCTTTATGTGCAAGAGAATTAATGATGTAGAAGCGACAAATAATTAAGACAAAAATGGCATCCATTATTATACTGTTTCTATAAAAGAACATTTCCCACTGCTTTTCATTCACATGGTGCCAGAGAAACTCTAAATGCTAAATGTAGGCATAGCAGCTTTCATTTCACAACCCCCCCCTTTTTTTGTGCAGTATTAGAATTTTGATAAACCAAGAAGAAAAATCTGGAGACAATATGTATGCCCTTTGACACAGGATATGACATCTGAGAAGCTAGAATATTCTCTTCCTAGTCATGGTGGAATTGGAGTGGATCTTTGTATTCATTTGGCTCCATAGTTTTACTGTATAGATGAAAATAAATGAGATGATGTGTGATGATGTGGCTGGTCCAAGGATGCACAAACTCCTCAGTGGCAGGGCACCTCTCCCCATCACATCTGACTGCTCAGACTGTTATGGGTCTTACCAAGGAATTGAAATTTGGAAATTGCATATGCATTTTATAGGAAGAACATTCCCTTTTCCAGCAGGGAAAAAATACTTATCCTTTGGCTCACTGAAAATAACTCATGTCCCCTTATACTGAAGACATGCAGGATGCCCATGGATATGTGCTTAGAATGAGAAACAAAGGGTTCTCTTTGGAGAATATACTGGAGCATATGGTTGTGTGGGCGTGAGTGTCTTAACAATAGAACTCATTCCCTTTCAGACAGTGTTTTAGGGAAAAAAAGTTAAATACATCCCAGTGTTCTTCATTACAGAAGAGGCTTCGTGTAAATTCAAAGTTTATAAGTTGAGTCGCATTTCTTTCTTATATTAAAAAAGGCTAGACTTTAAAACACATCATTAAAAATAAATCATATAGAAAAGTAAACCAATTTTTTTAAAGAATAGTTAGCTGGGAGAAAAAGATTTCATAAAAATTTCCTAATATAACTGCGTCGTGAAAAGTACTATGCGAGATAGTGTGAGATCAGTGATCGCAATAGTTACTAAACAGAAGGAGCTTCCGAAACACTCCAGGACTTGTACTCCTGTCTGCAGCAGACTCACACAAAATTGTTCTTTTGGATAACTCTTTTCTACATTGTTACATTTTCTCAAAATCATTTAGCTTTGGATTCGGCTGCAGAACAAAAGAGCACAGCTCTGTACTGCTAGGTAGTTCAGTGTCAGAAAAGTCATGCTGCCTTCCAAAATTTTGTATTTATATTTCCCTTGCATAGAGCAACTACTTTTTTTTTTTCCTTTAAGTTGTGTTAATACTCATGGTCAAGAGTGGTAGGAATAGAGAAGAAATATAAAGTAAAGCAGGGCAGAATTAAGGTAAAATAAAAGGTATAGGCATAAGTAAGCAATTTAAAGAATAAGATTTGCTTTAAAAAATTTTATGTTAGTGCATTTATTCAATAGAAGGAAAGTTACTCAAGCTATAGGAGAATAGGCAGATCCTTCTTGAATGCATATTGAGTCCCCTGTTGATTCAATATTGTATGAATCACTGTGTTCAAATGAATAAATTAAGCATGTGCAAAATTAGATTGACCTACAATTGGTAATGTGCATGCAAAATGTGAAAAGTCCAAGGTGTGATCTGTAATATTTCATTTCGAATGATGATTGAAGCAAAAGTGTGAGGGATAAAATGAAATGAAGTTCAGCAACTTGATCATACCACCTAGGTTTTCATTGAAGGCCAGCCTTCATAGGTTCCATTGTTTATACTTGTCTCAAATCTTTTCAAAACCAACTATTCATAGTGTATAAGGATTCCTTGGGTGGTGCAAACAGTTAAACACTTAACTACAGGTCAAAATTTTGTGATTCTAACCTACCCAGAAATGATTCAGAAGAAAGGCCTGGTGATATGGCTCTGAAAACCCTTTGGGGGCACTTCTACTCTATATACATGGTGGGTCAACAGTTGGAATGTGCTTCATTGCAATTAACAACAACAAGGGTATTTATATCCAGGGCTGGTAGAAAGTTCTGGGTCAGATGGTCAAATCACTGTGTGCAGTAATACCCAGGTGTTTCTGGTGACTGAGGAGGGGACATATAGAGACCAGAGTGAGGCATTCTGCTCTTTACTGTTCTCAAGTTTCTCTGGCTTGTTTTCACAAAGGACCTGATCAGAACATCAGGAAATCAAGACAGGGTAGGAAAGCACTGAAACCCTAGCTCAGAAATGTCCATCCTGTACCCTCACTCTTCCGACTATGCTCATTAGTAGTAACAATTTTGGCAACTGCCTCAAAGCGTTTTCCTTTGATGTCCTGCACCTTCCAAACTTGTAGATACGTTAGTAGGGATGCAATTTATTACTCGTAGTGGTTATGAATTGGGCTGCGAACCGCAAGTTCAGCAGTTTGAAACTACCAGCTTGTCCGTGGGAGAAAGATGAGGCTTTCTGCTCTGGTTAAGATTTGCAGCCTCGGAAACCCTATTACAGTGTTGCCATGAGTCAGAACCGAGTCCCCAGCACATAACCACCAACCACCATAAATAGTATGACAGCTGCCTGTTCATTGTTTGAAATTCTTTGACTTCCCTACTCAGCTACGTTTTATTTAGTAAAACAGTCGTCTTACTGAATTCCCTGGAATTCAGGTAGATTTCTGTTGACACACCTTTAGGATTACAAAAAAAAAAAAGATTGGATCTGTATTTTCTTCTCCTGTAAGAAAGTGTGTGTTTTGTGTGTGAGCCTATCAGAGGAGAGTGACTAATCTCAGAAACTGTTTACATCAGAGTTATCATATCATTTTAATGTGTTATATGCCCAAAATATTTTCCTTTATTTTGATAATCTTTCCCCATGTAAGAGATTGTGGAGTCCCTGAGTGGTACAAATAGCTTGATTGCTAATTGAAAAATGTGTGGTTCAAACACACCCAGAGATTCTTTGGGAAAAAAGACCTGGCTATTTGCTTCTGAAATGACAGAGCCATAAAAACTTTTGAAGCAAGGTTCTACTCTGTCACACACGGGTTGCCATGAGTTAGAATTGACTCCAAGGCAAATTTCTTTTCTTGTTGTTTTGTTTTTTATTATTTCTTTTGGATTTCTACTACACCATGGTTTTTCTTAATGGTGCAAAATATTTAATACACAGAGCATTTCCTAAGCTCCTGTCTTGATATCTTCCAAATACGTAGCAGATGATCCCTATAACCTAGCTATCTACTGGATGCAGGTGGTTGAACAGCATCAGATCAAAGAATGTACAGTCACACTTCAGTTTGCCTTCTGATGTATATGGGAATTCTAGATGATGCTTTTTTATGAATAGCTTGCACTTTGACAATTTCTATTTAATGGAATTTAATGAAATTTTCATTTTAATCCTTTTACGGATGCACACACATTCCTGCTACTTAAAAAAAAAAAGATAAAGTAGGGGGAAAATCCCTGTGGATCAGCATAACTGGATTTAGAAAATTCTTAGGAAAGTAAGGTGAATTTCCATGACAATATTCTGCCTTTGACATTGGTGAAGTTAACTTTAAAATTACTGTGATGAGATAGTTCCTATCATTTAGAATACATTTCTACTGGAAGCTCTTACCAGGGTTGTGAAAAAGTAGTGATAATACTCAGTCATCATGCCCATGGACAAAATCTGCAAAAGAAAAATAAGAGAAAAGAATGAGAACAAGAATTGTAATCGTAGATTGATGATTAGTAGGTAATTACCTGAGAGCACAGAAGAGGAAGGAAGCTTGGAAATTCAGACTCAGCTCATCAGAAGTTGCATTACTACTGTCAACTGCCTTGAAGTTACACTGATTCACAGTGACTCCATGCACACTTCTTCTGAAACAATGTGCAAACCTTCACTGACAGGTGGGTGATGGCTATGCTTGAGGTGTATTGACTTGGAATTGGACCCTGTTCTCCCTCATGGAAGGAGCTCTGGTAGCATAGTGGTTACAAATCGGGCTGTGGACCACAAGGTAAACAGTTTGAAACTACCAGCTGATCCACAGGAGAAAGAGGAGGCTTTCTGCTCCCATAAAGATTTACAGCCTCTGAAACCCTGTACAGGGTCGCTATGAGTCAGAATCAACTCCATGGCACATAACCACCACCACCACACTAACCATCTCCCTCATAGAAGCAGGATGGCCACACTTAGTCTCTCATACTTCAGACATACTATCAGGAGGAACCAGTCCGTGGAGAAGGACAGCATGCTTATTAAAGTGAAGGGCCAGTGAAAAAGAGGAAGGCCCCCAATGAGATGGATTGGCACAGTACAAGAGCAATGGTATCAAGCCTAACAATGATTCTGAGGATAGAGCAAGACAGAGCAGTGTTTTGTTCTGTTGTGTGTAGAGGGTCATTGTGAATTGGAATTGACTCAATGGCATCTAACAAAAACAACAACAGCTTCCTCATGGAAGGTGATGCATCTATTCCTTACTTATCTCATTATATAGAAGTTTACATTTATATCAATAGCTAAAAAACACAAACTACTTCCCAACTATTTTGCATATTAATGATGTATACCTGGTAGTAACAAACTCTAAGTTGTAAAGGAAGAATAATATTGCTGGATATGGTGGTTAAAGTTGTACGTCTACTTGGCTGGGTCATCATTCACAGTGGCTTGGCAGTTATATAATCATGAAATTTGACTGTTGTTAAATAATGTAGTAATTTTCCATCTTGTGATCTGATGTGATCATCCTCCCTTTTTGCATAATGTCAGTTTTTACCTGATACCAGATCTGTGGAACCTAACAATGTTAATAAATGAGGATGGGGGTAATTCTACCATAGAAATACCACTGCAGGTGTAGATGTTATTAATCCGTGAGTCTACTTTGGATTCTGGAAAAGAGTGTTAGCTGAGAACAAAATGTTGCGCTTGTTTTGGAGATAAGATACTCCTGCTAAATCTTCTAAATTCAGTGTATATTTCCTTGGACAAGCTGTCAAATGAACTACTTTGGGACTATTTTTTAGATTTTGTGTATAAATGAAAGAACAAGAGTCAGAAATCAAATCTCCAAGGCAGCTTTTTCCCACAATTCTGACAAGGCTGGATGCAAATGAGAATAATGCCCCATGGAAAGTATTGATTTTGATTGATTGTGAAGTGCCGTCGAGT
>NW_006408567.1:3605344-3607621 GCF_000296735.1 Chrysochloris asiatica
TTGGAAGAAGTACAGCCAGAGTGCTCCTTGGATTCCAGGATAGCCAAACTTCGTCTCTCATACTTTGGACATATTATCAGGAGGGACCAGTCGCTGGAGAAGGATATCATGTTTGGTAAGGTGGAGGATCAGATAAAAAGAGGAAGACCCCCAGGGAGATGGATTGGCAAAGTGACAGCATCAATGAGTTCAAGCATGGCAACAATAGTGAGGTTGCCCCAGGACTGGGCAGTCTTTAGTTCTGTTGTGCATAGGATCTCTATGAGTCAGTACCGACTTAACAACACCAACAACAAAATCTTTATGGGAGTAGAAAGCCTCATCTTTCTCCCGTGGAACAGCTAGTGGTTTCAAACTGCTGACCTTAAAATTTGCATCCTGATACATAACCACTATGCTACCAGAGCTCCTTGAATAATAAATAATACTAAAGAGAAAAAATAGATATATAGGGGACAGTTCAAAAGACAGAGATTTTATTACGTTTTAAAAGGAATTCCTTTGTTGTATATTCAAACAGGCATCTGTATAGATATAATGTTGTTGTTGCTAATGCTATTGAGTTGGTTCTGACTAATGAGCCTATATAGGGCTTCTGAAGGAGTCTGGGTAACCTAAAAGGTTATGAGATGTGCTGCTAATTACAAAGTTAGCAGTTGAATCTACCAGATGCTCTGTAGGAAAGGGGGTGAGGGGTTTCTGCTTCCATAAACATTTACAGTGTCAGAAATTCTATAAGTCAGAACTGACTCCACAGCACACATCAACCACCACCATAGGGTTTCTGAGGCTATATATGCTAGATGTGGCATATAACCTTATATTTCTACCTTTGAGCAATTAGTAGGCTGGAACTACCAACTTTGTGGTTCTCAGTCCAGTGCCCAGCACACAAAACTACCACACTCTCTGTATGGGTATATGTTGTTGTGTTTTAGTGCTGTTGAGTAGGTTTCAACTCATAGCAACCCTGCATAGGGTTTCCAAGTAGTGGCTGGTGTGTTTGAACCACTGATGTATAGTTCAAACCAAACTTGCAGTCAAGTGCTTTATCCCACGGTGCCACACCAGGACTCTGTATAGGCATATGGCACACAAAAGAAGGTTTTAAAGGATTTCAAGGAAATTCATCTTGGAGAATAGTAGAAAAATGCATATGATTGTGGAGAATACAACTCTATGATAGTAATGAATTTACTTAACATTAACAGTAAATCTATGACTAATTTTGAGACAATATTATTACTTTCAAATAATCTGTGTCTTCCTCTAATTATGCCTATCTCTTACTTAATGAATGGAACACTTTTTAATCTTTCATAAAAATATTTAAGGACTACAATAATATGTTTCATTTAACATCTTGAATTTTACTAGAAGTTCAATACATATTTATTTCACATTAATTCCCTTCTTAGATACAAATTTATTGAGAACCTACTTGGTGAGGGATACTGTTTTAGTGCTGGTAAAATAGCAGAAACAAAAAGTCCATGAATTTTATATTCTTACGGGTAAGGCATTGAACAGACAACAAACCAAAATATAATTGATCAAGTGATAAGGGCTATGGAGAAAAGGAAAGCAGGAAGGGGGATAGGGCAATTGGGTGCAGGAGTTGTGTATTAGGAAAGGGTTTTAGAAAAGGAAAGCCTTCCTGTCAAAGTGAGATTGAGCAAGCTATGGATGCTGGAGAAGCCAAACTTGTAAATATCTTGGAGAGAGGAAGGTTCTGGAGATTGAGAGCAGCAAGCGTTTGACATGCAGTAACGAATGACATGCTGGGTCTTAGAGAACCAGACCCAAAGACATTGAGATCAAAGTGTTTTATATTCAAGGTAGAGAAGAAGCTGTTTCAATATGGAAGCAATTTGAGAGAAAAGATGGGTCAGCATTGGACTTGGACCTGGGAACTTGAGTAATTTATTTGGCAAAATATTTTGTCCATTGGATGCCCTTATACTTGCATGTGCACTTTTGCTTCTTCTTGATCTAGTTCCCACATCCCAAATTAGCCACCCCTTGATTGTACAAATGGTTAAGCACTTGACTACTAGCCAATAGGTTCATAGATCAATTGCACCCAGAGAACCATAGGCAACAGGACTGCTTATCTGCTTTCAAAAGTTCTTGAAAACCTTATGGAATACAGTTCTACTCTGACACGTGGGTTGCAATGAGGCATAATTGACTTTAAGACAACCAATGACAGAAGGAGCAGAAAAGAAACAATAAACTGCAAAGAGGATTTTTAGATAAAAGAAAGGTAAGATGTAG
>NW_006408567.1:3620061-3641367 GCF_000296735.1 Chrysochloris asiatica
GCTACCAGAGCTCCTTACGTTGAAGACCTAAACCCTGATACCCATGAAAGCGACCTTGTTTAAAAATAGATTGTATTAGCTAACATGAGGTCATGTGTGAGAAGGGAGAGTCCTAATCAAGACTAAGTTATGTTCCATAAAAGAGCAGAGACACAGAGAAATAGAGAAGGATAACGGTCATGCATCTCTAAACAAAGGAAAGTCTAAAGTAACTGAAGTTGGGAGAGATAAGAAAGAATCTTCTCCAAAAGTCTTCTATGAGATCATGACACTGGAAACATTCTGTATTTAAACTTCTAGTTGGTGGCACAATGATTAAATGCACATCTGCTAAGTGAAATTTTGGAGTTTGAACACCTCAGAATTTCACAAGAGAAAAGACCTAGTGATCTGTTCATGTCAGTGTTGATGTTTTTGTTGATGTTGTAAGTTGCTGTTAAGGCGCTACTGACTTATAGCAACCTTATGCACAACACAATGAGACACTACTTGGTCCTGCACCAATTTCATAATCATTGCTATGCTTGACCCCATTGCTCCTGGCATTGTGCCAATTCATCTCATTGGGGATCTTTCTCTTTTTCGCTGACTATTAAATTAACCAAGCATGATGTCCTTCTCTAGGAACTGGTACCTCATGATAATATGTCTAAAGTATGAGAGATGAAGTCTGGCCACCCTGACTTCTAAGGAGAATTCTGGCTCTACTTCTTCCAACACAGATTTATTTGTTCATCTGATAGTCCATGGTATTTTTAATATTTTTAGTCTCCTCCAACTGCCATGTGCAAGGTTTCCCAGGCTGTAAATCTTAGTGCGAGCAAAATCCTTATCTTTCTCCCTCAGAGCATCTCATGGGCTTGAAACACCAACCTTGTATTTCATGGTTATCCTACATTGCTACTGAGCTCCAAATATGTCCTTTGATTTCTTAACTTCTACTTCCATGAATGTTTATTGTGGATGCAAGCAAAACAAAGTTTTGGATAACTTCAATATTTTCTCCAGTTATCTTGATGTTATTTATCGGTCAGGTTGTGAGTATTTCCATTTTTTTTATATATATTGAGGTGCAATCATTAATGAAAACCATAGTTCACAGTCTTCATCAGTAAGTATTTCAAGTCCTCCTTGCTTCCAGGAAGCTAAGTTGTGTCATCTGCATAAATCAGGTTATTAATGAGTCTTCCTGCAATCCTGAGTCTATGTTCTCTTCTTATAATCCATTTTATCAGACTATTTGCTCAACACAAAGGTGAAATTACAGTGAAAACATCCAAACCTGGTGCACACCTTTATTGATTTTATACCATTCCATATCCCCTTGTTCTGTTCTAATGAAAAACAAGAGAATACTGACTAGTTTATGTGCAGGTTCCTCATGAGCACAATTAAGTGTTCTGGAATACCCATTCATTGCAATGTAATCCATAATTTGTTATGATCCACACAACCAAATGTCTTTGCATAGTCAATACATCTTTCTGGTATTCTTTGCTTTCAGCGATGACCCATCTGACATTGGCAACAATGTCAGCAATGACGTCATTACATATCCTTTTCTGAATCAGTCTTGAATTTCTTGTATCTCTGAGTCAATGCACTGCTGCAACCATTTTTGAATTATCTTCAGGAAATTTTTACTTGCTTGTGATAATAATGATATTCTTCAATGATTTCCATATTCTTTTGGGTCACCTTTCTTTGAAATGGACACAAATATGGGTTTCTTACAATAAATTGGCCAAGTGGCTGTCTTCCAAATTTTGGGACATATACAAGTGAGGGCCAACAGCTCTGCATAAGTTCGTTGTGAAATTTCAGTTGATATTCCATCTGTTCTAGGGACTTTTTTTTTTTGACAGTGTCTTCAGTGTATCTTGGGCTTCTTCCTTCAGTACTGTTGATTTTTGATCATATGATACTTCTTGAAATGATTGAACATTGACCAATCCTTTTTAGTACAGTGACTCTGCGTATTCCTTCCATCTTCTTTTGATACTTCATGTAGCATTCAATATTTTGCCCATAGAATCCTTCAATATTGTGAGGCATGAATATTTGCTTCAGTACTTTCAGCTTGAAAAATAATAAGCATAGACTTCACTTTTGTTTTTATGACTCCAGATCTTTGCACATTTCATTATACTTTACTTTGTCTTCTTGAGCTGCCCCTTGAAAAAATTTTTCAGCATTTTACTTCATCATTTCTTCTAAATGCTTTTGTGTCTTTATGTTCAAGAGCAAATTTCAGTCTCCGCTAACTTTCATTTGGGCTTTACTTTCTTTCCTGTATTTTAATGTCCTTCTGCTTTCTTTATGTATGATGTTTTTGATGTTATCCCAAATTCCTTTTGTCTTCAGGTACTGGTGTCTAATGCATTAAATCTATTCATGAGTTGGTCTTTAAATTCAGGTGGGATATACTCACGGTCACATTTTGGCTCTCATGGACTTGTTTTAATTTTATTCAGCATCCACTTAAGCTTGAATATGAGCAATTAATGATCTGTTCTACCATCAGTACCTAATCTTGTTTTGCCCAATGATATTGAGCTTGTCCACCATTTCTTCCCACACATATAGTCCATTTGATTCCTATGTTTTTGTCTGATGAGGTCCATGAGTATAATCATTGTTTATGTTATTGAAAAAAGGTTTTTGCAATAAAGAAGTTATTGGTCTTGCAAAATTACATCATGTGATCTTAAGCATTGCTTCTTTCACCAAGTCTATATTTTCCAATTACTGTCCCTTTTTCTTTTATTCCTACTTTTTAATTTCTGTCATCAATAATTTTCAGTGCATCTTGATTGTATGTCTGGTCAATTTTAGATTTAAGAAGTTGGTAGAATTCTTCAATTTCATTATGACTTACTTTAGTGATTGAGCATAATTTGAATAATAGTTGTATTGACTGGTCTTCCTTATAGGCATATAGATACCTGTCACAGACAGCATTGTGCTTCAAAATAGAAGTTGAAATGCTTTTTTTGATGATGAATGCAATACCATTCTTCTTCATTGTGTCATTCTATATGTTGGGAATTATATGACAGTCCATCTCAAAATGGCCAATATCAGTCCTGATGTGGCACTGCAAGATAAAGCACTGGACCACAAGGCAAAGTTGGTTTGAACCACAAGGCTGGTGGTTCAAACTCACAAGCTGCTCCTCGAAATCCTATACAGGGTTGCTATGAGTCAGAACAGCAATGTCTAGAAAGGAGCCCTGGTACGACACTAGGATGAGCACTTGGACAGCTAAGTACAATACCATTGGTTTAAGCCATTCCTTGGAAACCCTATATTAGGTTGCTATGAGACAGAACTGACTTGAGGCACTTAACAACAGCAACTATGTCTATGATACTATAATGACATCCAATTTTTCTAGAATCATTCTTTGTATTTTCCATGTTCAGACTATTAATGGATGTTTGAAACTGTTTCTTCTTATTTTCCATCAGCAAATATACGTCTGAAAACAGCTCCATCCATGTCATTAAATTCTACTGTACTTTGAGGAGGCAACTGTTCCCCAATCAGATTTTGAGTACTTTCCAACCTGAGAGCTTGTATTATGGCATTATGTCAAAGAGTGTTTCACTGCTATTCATAAGATTTTCATTGGCTAACCACTGAGAAGTGATCTACCTCTCCTTCCTAGTGTGTATTAGTTTAGAAATTTCACTGAAACCTATCTACCATGGGTACACTGCTGGTATTTAAAATACTAATGGCATAGTTTCAAGCAACACACCAGTTACCACAATATGACAAACTGACAGATGAGTAGTGGTCTGTCAATATTGCATTCTAGGAAACCCTATACATCAGTTCTACCTCTCATATACAGATTTCTGAGTAGGAATTCACTCAGTGGCACACTACAATAACAACAATAGCCTTTAGAATGTGAAACCACTAATTTCTGCTGTTTAAAACCAAAATGATACTTTGTTAAGACAGCTTGAGGGAACTACGACAACTAGAAATCTTTGGGCTCTGTCATAGAGACATCCTGAATTAGGATGCCTGGGAGTAGGACTTATATTACACAGCAAGGACTGAACATCACTAGTATTGGCAAACATGAATATTCACATTAAAGAACAAAGCTTTCATAATTTCCGTCGAAGAGATAGATTTAAAGGTCTTGGAAAGGTTACATAAATTACTAGAGGTCTTAGAAGGTGCCTGACAGATACACAAGCTAGAATGATTTTACATTAAAAGAAATAAAAATGAAGAGGGGATCTGGTGACAGCACATAACATGCGATGAACACCAGTCTGATGCTTCTTCTGTCCTGTCTGCTAACATGAAAACCACAGGAATATTTAGCAAAATTGTAATGTCATGGAGGTAAGACAAATGACAGGAAATGCCCTGTATGAATCATAAGCTCACAGTGTGTAAATCATTCCTATGGTGATAACAAGACCAGACATACAAAAGGATTTTACAAAGAGTAGAATTGCTTTAGGGCCATCAATAACATTTAAAGTTGTGCATGGTGAGGTCGTGTTAGCTGGTCTCTTATATCATTCACACATAAAGAGCTAACCTGCTGGAGTCAGTCAGGAATCCAATCTTTCACTTTGGTCATTAGATAGTGTAATTGCAGCCAAGACTACCTCTTGAAAGGGAACTGGGTGAGTTTTATATCAAGATAGAGAACTAGACACTAAGGGCTAAAATATTGTTTCTGGAACTGAAAACTAAATACAAAGGCACCTGAGGTTTCAGCTTTTCACTTGAGCTAACTTTTTTTCCACTTTCATTATTGAAGCATCTGATCACTTCTACAGGTTATGGTTTGTGTGTTTTTGTTTTTCAATTAAGGAGCAAACTTTTCAACTTACTATTACTTTTATTATTATTATTCATAATTCTTGGAAATAAACTGAATATGCTTTTTATTTATGACTAGAAAGAGACTTGAAGATGCAGTGAGTAGACAGAATGGTTCTACTTTTATTGCAAAATAAACCTTGGATCCTTTAAGTATACTTTTCATTTGGTGTACTGCGAAAGTCTTTCTTCCGTCCTATGGAGTTGCTTGTGTCAGTGCCTTTTAGTTCTTTCCTTCCATTTCCTAGAAATACAACTTACAAAACCGAAAAACAACTGTGATCACTGACCTATCCAATGTTGTAGATAAAGTAGAACTGAGGTGTATGGGAAATTTCTAGCTAAAAACAACAAAGCCAATGACAGGAAAGTGGTACTTTTAGACAATAAAACCTGATTGCCATTGAATTGATTCTAACTCATTATGACTGTATTGGACAGAGTAGAACTTGC
The DNA here is from genome assembly GCF_000296735.1 of Chrysochloris asiatica. Taxonomy (NCBI): domain Eukaryota; kingdom Metazoa; phylum Chordata; class Mammalia; order Afrosoricida; family Chrysochloridae; genus Chrysochloris; species Chrysochloris asiatica. The sequence continues at coordinate 3,625,372 of NW_006408567.1, forward strand.
CCCATAAGGTTTATAAGACAACATGGAAGCAGACTGCCTCATTTTCTCCCTCAGAGCTGCTGCTGGTGTATTTGAACTGCTGACCTTTCAGTTATCAATCAAGTCCTCAAGCACTCATTGTGTCACCAAGGAATTAATTAATAGTCCTTGTAATGGTCTGTAGACTAGTTGGATTGGTAGCTCTGTCTTCTAATAGCACCATATTTTATAAATAAGTTTGTATGACACTACAGTTTTTCTCTCTGCATGTTGCTATTTTAACTAAAAGTTGTTAAGGGATTAAGAAAACATCACATCAAAATAAATGTCAGTTTATAAAACAAAAAATTATGATCTGGTAGCTTTCTAATAGTTCTTTGCAAATTCAGTGTTTACCCACTGAAAAAAACACTACTTTCTTTGAATTTTGATATGGTGGTTGTCAACTGCATTGACCAAGTGGTGTTCTATGTATATCAGTGTGCATACTTTACCAGATAGTATTGCTAGAAATTAGTACTGACTCTACTTGAAAATTTTTGAATGGCACACACACATCATATCACACATTAACTAAAATAAATCCATTGTCGTAGAGGTGTTACTGACTCATTGATGCCTTATAGGAGAAAGTAGATATGTCCCATAAGCTTTCTTGTGGCATTGTGGGATAATGCACTGGACCTCAAGATTGGTTTGAACTGCAAGATTGACAGTTCAAGTTCACCAGCCGCTCCATGGAAACCCTATACAGTGTCTCTATGAGTCAGCACTGACTTGACGGCACTTAACAACAACAATCTTTCTTTACTAAAGCTGACTGACACAGTTTTCTCATACAAAGCAGCTCATGGATTTAAACCGATTTTTGTTAGCAGCTGAGTTCTCCACCCCTGTCAGTATTAACACTATTCTTATTGATACTTTATCCCTTTTGGTTACTTCCACTTTTGTTCTTTTAATAACAATTATTCCTCATAGAATTATTCTTATTAAATGAGCCTTTGACATTATATTTGACTTAGACTACATACTTGCATTTATAAATACATTTCACAGTTTATATACACATGTATCTGTATAAGGGATGTGTTCAATATCTAATACTCTTCTTTCTTTTGGAAGACCCATGATGTGGAAATCATTGGTGATGTTGGTCACTGTTTCCCCTTGAAGGGTACATGATAGAATTGAATTTTCTGGCCTCTTATACTTGGATGGTTAAGTTGGTGGCAGTTAATCAAAATATCAGCAATCTGAATCTGCTATTCACTCCATGGGAATAAAAAGTGACAGTCTGTCTCCATAAAGAGTACAGCCTTGGCAGCTCTGTGGGAACAGTTCTATTCTGCCCTACGTTGTTGCTGCTGTTGTCTGCTGTCAAGTCAGCTTTCAGTGATCCTATACCAGTTTCTAAGATTGGCACTGAACTTCCAACTTTGCAATTAGCAGTCCAGTGCTTATCTTATGGTGCCATACCAGAACTTACTGTGTCCAAGTCAGAATTCACTTGATGGAAAAAAGACTGACATAGGCCACCCTTTATAGATCTTGAAATACAATGGACGTGCCAGAATAAACTATTCATCTGAATTACTGAACTGTTAAAAAATTTATATATTATTTTGTTTCAAATGTATTTTTCTGGACTGTCCCAATTATTTATACAGATGGGTACATTTCAAGACAGAATAATTGTTGGGGTAGGCAGAGTAACTTGTTACCCATAAGAAGAGGTGAAACTTTTCAGATTTGATGCAGCTAGGTTGGGAAAATTAGTGGAAAAGTAGGCCTCCAACTAAGCGGTTCATTATTGTTTGTTTGTTTCCAAATGCAGAGATCATAATTCACAGTTAATCATATGCTATATCACCATATAATCAGTTATAAGAACTCAAAATAGACTAACACTTATGACATTCCTTTCTGTCTATATAATATAATTCTTAAAATAACAAGGGGAAGGTGATTGGAACCTATTTTGAATCATCCTCTGAATTATGCTACTGAAGATGGAAACGTTGGTTTACTTTTCAGTAGTTTCAGTGACTAAAAATAATTAGTGTTTTGTTTGTTAGTAGTTAGAATGAATCTTCAAAAGACAGAATAAAAATACTTCATATCAGAATAAAAACTCAGTGAAAGTACAACTCCAATGGACCACTGTTATCAATTTACTCTGGAACACTGTTATTGTTCACTAACAATGTCCCTGCTGCTTTCTGGAGTTTGTACAACAAACTCTCATGACCCTGTTCACAGTAATACTGGCTCTCATCACTATGGCCCTGTTCTTGGCGTGGAGTATCACTTGGATTGTTGTCGTTGTTGTTGTGAAGTGCTGTTGAGTCAGTTCTGATTCATAGCAATCTTGTACAGATTTTCTGAGGAGTGACTGGTTGGTTTGAACTGTTGGTATTGCAGTTCAAACCAACTTTGTGATCCAGTGCATTATCCCACAGCACCACACCAGGACTCCATCTCTTGGATAAAGATAAGTGAACCAAGACCATGCTTTAGTTTGTCTACAAAATCTTCATTTGAGTCTAGATGAAGATTGAAAATGGTGACAGAGTTGGAAAGTCATTCAGTCAAAGTCTTTCAACATCATTTTTAAGTGTCCTAAGAAGGCCATACTGTATTTCAACTTGATAATTTCCCAGAAGGCAATACAGCATGATATGAAGACATTCCCCCAAAGCTCTGTAGCCATTATTCAATGTATGTCTAAATAATTGGCATAAAGAAGCTATTAGAAGGCAGAAACTTAACATGGAAACTGGAATGCTCCTCAGAAGTTTTTATGAGTTATTATAATGTAAAGAAAACAAAAGTCCTTACCACTGGACCAATAACCAAAATTCCTATCAGTGGAGAAAATATTGAAGTTGTCAAGGACTTCATTCTTCTTGGATCAGCTACCAATACTCATGGAAACAGAAGTCAAGAAATCAAACGACATATTGCATTAGGCAAATCTGCTGGACAAAACCTTTTTAAAGTGCTGAGGAGCATAGATGTCAGCTTGAGGACTAAAGTATGCCTGACCCAGCCATAGTATTTTCAATAACCTCATATGCATGTGAAAGCTGGACAGTGAATAAGCAACCATAGAAGAATTGATGCTTTTGAATTATGGTGTTGGAGGAGAATATTGAAAGTGCCATGGACTGCCAAAAGAACCAACAGATCTGCGTTGGAAGAAGTGCAACAACAGTGCTCCTTGGAAGCCAAGATGGCCAAACTTCATACCTCATACTTCGGACATATTGTCAGGAGGGACCAGTCACTGGAGAAGGATAACATATTTGGTAAGATGGAGGGTCAGAGAAAAAGAGGAAGACCTCCAGTGAGATGGATTGGCAAAGTGGCAACATCAATGGGTTCAAGCATGGCAACAATTGTGAGGTTGGCCCAGGACCAGGAAATGTTTCGTTCTGTTGTGCACAGGGTTGCTATGAGTCAATACTGACTGGATGACACCTAACAACAATAACAACAACATAATATTTATATGGCTTTTAAATAATACTTCCTTGTATTGAAGAATGGGTATCTTAGGACATTTATATTGACTAGTCTTAAGTATATGACCCTTTTTACAGCCTTCTCAATATCAAGATAAATTGTAACCCTTCAGACATTGTTTTTACTCAATAATTTCAAGTGAACAATTTCCAAATGTGTGACATATATAGTAACTAAAATAATGGTTATACCTCAAGATAGAAATATGTTATTTCAGTATAGTAATCTCCAGGAAAACAGTTGGCCTGTATCAAGTTCTTTACTATGTCTCAAAACAATAATTTTAAGAAGATGGTTTACATTCCAGGGTACAGCTCTTTCTTACTTGCTGGCTGTGTTAATGTAGGTTGCATCTATACTGCCCTTTGAGTAAAACACACTTTAACACACAAATTTTAATGTTAGTCATCAGTAGAAGAAATTATGTATAAGTAGGCCTTTAAAATAATCTTTATAGCTGTTAAAAAACACACACATAGACACATACAACATTAAATGATTAGAAGTTATAGAAATAATCATAGAAAATTTATAAAAATATCATTGGATTAAAAAACAAATTAACATGTATAAATAAATACTCACTACTTCATGTGGTATGTTGATTAGTGTCCCTTTGAAGATACCTATGTCCTAATTTCAAGAAACTGTGAATTTGTTACCTTACATGATAAAAAGGGCTTTGAAGGTACAATTAACTTAACAATATTGAATTGGTGAAATTATTTTGGATTACTCCAATGGGCTCCTTGTTATCACAAAGGCTACCCATCATAGATACTGATATACAATAAACATCTATGTTAATGCCAGAATAAATTGTTTATCTGAATCACTAAATTGTTGTGTTTTTTCAGTGCTGTTGAGGCTTTCATGACTTTGTTTTAATTGCTAAGAAGTTTAAGGTCAAAATGTGAGTGCTCCATTAGCTACTAGTCAGGTACATATGATAAATACAGTACTTGTGAAAGGGAAGCAGGTAGTTCAGAAGGCAGAGAAGGTGACATGAGAATGGAATCAGAGGGACAAAAAGTATTGTGATGTGGGGCAAGTAAGGAATAAGGATAGCCTTCAGAAGCTGGTACAAACAAAGACATGGATTGTCCCCTAAAGCCTCAAGGAACAGCACAATTCTACCAACACCTTAGTTTTAGACTGCTGTTCTCCAGAACTGTCAGAGAATGACTTTATGTTGCTATAAACCACAAAGTTTATACCACTTTATTATTGTAACAATAGGAAACTAATGGCCTCATTTTTCCTCTTTTTCTGATGATGATGTATGAGACTGCATCTTTAGCATGTTATCATCCAGTGTAAGTATCAAGGGAAAACATGATTTGCTTGAGGTTGACAACATTCTACATTTCTCTATACCCACCCCTCCATAGTCACATACACATGCCAACTATATACAAGCTACTCCAAAAGAAAGTCTAAAACTACTAACTGAAAGACTGGCAGTTCAAATTCACCCAGAAGTATCTTAGAAGAAAGATTTGATGATATGCTTTTGAAAGAGCACATCCATTGAAAACACTTTGGCACAAAGTGAAGTCACAAAATGACTCTGAAAATACAGAGTCACCAAGAGTTGGAATTGACTTGATGACAACTGGTTTGGATCTTTTTTGTTATAATTCAGTAAAGTAATTATGAATATAAACCTTATTCTTTAGCTTTTTTGGGTTTGGTGACTATTTTGAGAATTTATCCCCTAGTTATTAAGCTCACCACATACTTATAGCCCTGGAGCTGATTCTGACTCAGAATAAGCTATAGGATCAAGCAGAACTGCCTCATGGGATTTTCATGGCTTGTAAATATTTATGGAAGTAGACTGCCACATCTTTCTCCTGCAGAGATGCTGGTGAGTTTGAATGGCCGACCTTTTGGTTAGCTGCTGAGAGCTTAGCCACCACACCACCAGAGCTCCTAGCAATGAAATGCAGAGTGATTCATTATATTATAATTGGGAGCTCAGGCCAATTTCCTTGCCTCCAAGTGAAGTAAACAGGAATGAATTCATAAAAAGTAAAAGATAAGTCAGTTTGGTAGGGCTCTTATAAAAACAAGAACAGAATACTACTGAAGGGTGATTTTACAGAACTGAAATTTATGGTTCCATGGTTTTGAAGGCTAGCGTTTAAATTTAGGGCATCAGCTCTAAAAGACGTCTTCACTTTTTCACCTTCTGTAGCCCTGGGCATTCCTTGGCTAGTAGAAAAATCCTCAAGGGTGGCTTGTCCTACGTGTAAGTCTGTGTCTGTTTTCTCATTTTATAAGACAACACTTAGATGGTCTAGAATCCACTTTACTATGGTATTACCACATAACCCTAATAAAAGAAAATTTTATTTGCAAATAGAATCATTTATAGGTTCAGGGCTTAGCACTTCAATATATATATAATTAAGTTTCGTTGAGTTTATTCCAATCTATAGCAACCATGTATAGGATTTCTGAGGAGTGGCTGGGGAGTTTGAACCACTGACCTTGATGTTCAAGCCAATTTTGCAGTACAGTACATTAGCCCACAGTGCCATATCAGCTCTCTCTCTATGTCTATATCTATATCTATATCGCTCTGGTAGCATAGTGGTTACGAATTGGGCTGTGAACCGCAAGGTCAGAAGTTCGAAACTATCAATTGTTCTGCAGAAGAAAGCTGAGGCGTTCTGCTCCCATAAAGATTTACAGCCTTGGAAGCCCTGTACAGGGTCGCTATGAGTTGGAACCGACTCCACGGCACTTAACAACAACAACAATATATATATATATATATATATATATATATATGTATTATAGCTATGATCATTATTGTTACAATGCATATATATAGTGGGGGAGGAATGTATAATTCAGTTCATAAAGAAACTGTAAAGAACTGGTAAATGTACTAAGCAGTACTACTTGGAGTGTCTTTTAGTTTTAACTCCTTTATAAGCTCATCTCTCTAGAGATGTGATGCAGCTGAGAAAGGAAGATGATAGTAACAGATATTAATAAACTGGGTAAGATAATTCTACCAGAAAAGCCAGGTTGTATAACCCAGGTGTACAACAGAAGAGATTATACTATTTAGAGAGCACAGGGTTTTGAGAACAGAGCAGGAAAAAATGATTTCCTGTTGCAGACTGAAATAGACAATCAGGCAAATAGGAGAGGGTAGAGCTTTTAAAGGATTACATGAACCTAATAAATAAAGTATCTGCAGCATCCAGGGGAAATTGGTGGAAAGATGATGTGTAGGAAAGAATGTAATGGAAGAAAATGTTTTACACCAAAATATTGTAGAAAACCCAGCAGATTGAAAGTCAGCTGAAAATAGGTATAATCCTTTTGCAATAATCTTCCTTCATAATGGTGAAAATACAAATAAGAACTAAAATTTGCCTGAAGGTAACTATTTGAAAGAGAGACAAGAGTGTAGCTTTTAAGTGGCGATCTTGCTGATTTTATGAGACATGTAAATAGTCCCTGTAGTTGTTGTAAAGTGCCGTCAAGTCAGTTCAGACACATAACAACCCTGTATAGTGTTTTTGAGGAGCAGTTGGTGAGCTTAAAGAGCTGACTTTGTGGCTCAAACTTACTTTAAAGTGTAGCACTTGTCCTACAGTGCCACACCAGGACTCCAAATAATCCCTAAGTGACACAAATGATTAAGTGCTTGGCTATTAATTGAAAGGTTGGCATTTTGAATTTACCCAGAGACATCTTGGAAGGAAAATTTGTTGACATACTTTTGAAAGACCACAGTTACTGAAAAACCTCTGACTCTACTCTGAAACATGTAGAGACACCTTGAGTTGGAATCAATTTGATAAAGTCATCATGTGTATGAGCCCTATTCTTTAGTTTTTAAGACTTGATGACTTTATTTTGTCCATTTTCCCCTCAGTTATTAAGTTTATGACATACTCATTGTCACAGAGCTGATTCTGACTCAAAGTGACTCCATAGGACAAACCAGAACTGCCCATATGGCATTTTCAAGGCTGTAAATCTTTATAGAATTACATTGTCACATCTTTCTCCTGCAGAGGCTGATGGGTTTTAACTGCCAAACTTTTAGTTAGCATCTGAGTGCTTAACCACTGTACCACCAGGGCATTGGCTGGCAAGTGTAGAAAGTGATTAATCATATTGCTATTGTTGCTGTTAACTGCCGTCAAGCCAGTTCCAACTCATAGCGACCCTGTATAGTTCCAAGTAGCGACTGGTGGGTTTGAACCACGGACTTTGTGGCTCAAACAGACCTTGTAGTCCAGCACATTCTCCTGTAGCACCACAAGTTTCTCAATTTCAGTAGAATATCAGAACTTTTAAAAACACCAATGTCTGAGCCCAATTCACAGATTTTCAGATTTATTTGGTCTTGCTCATATTCTAGACTTTGATGTCTATTAAAATCCCTCCAGGTGATTCTGATGTACAGGCAGGATTGAGAACAACTGAATTATATTGTTCAGACTTACGTATTTAACCTACAACAATAATGATCATAGCTACAATTTGCTGACTACTACGCATGATCACTATAGTGATAGGTGCTTTACATAATTGGGGAGGAAGCATTATCTTCAATTTTTAGATTTGAAAAATTAAACCATAGTTCCAGTATTTGCACCTAAGTTTTATTTCAGTCCCGGACTATTTATACTATATTAGTTTTTAAACAGCCTATAGGAGATGTATGTGGCAGGAAATTCAATCATTTGTACAAAGTCCTTCTGGCCCTTGAGAACTTAACTGAAAATACAGTTATTTTGTGAGAACAAAACCAGAGTTGGAGCTTTATCTTAAAGAATGCATACATCAAGTCAAGAGATCTTGATGAGTTGCTCACTACATCCTCTCCAGTAGCTGGGCACAATCATAAAGTGTTCTTTCTTAGGTAGTGCTCCAAGTGCCATGAAGTGTCTCACTCACTGTTCCTCCTTTTATCAGAAATTCTATTTTGCCCTCTCTACAAGTGTTAGTGTTAATTAGAGTCAGAGTTAATTCAGTGGCAACTGAGTTAACAAAACAACTAAAGAAATATGCCCTTTGAGTTATACACTCAAGTCATCACTACTGTAGTTTTACCCAAACATAGTACCTGACCAAGGAATGGGCAAAGTATGAATCTAGGAAAATTAGAAGTTATCAAAAATGAATTGGGATGCATATAAATCAATACAATAAGGATTAGAGAGCTGAGGTGGGCTGGTATTGGTCATTGAATCTCACAATCGTATGGCTTACTATAACAGGAATTGAAAACTGAAGAGAAATGCCAGTGCATTCATCATCAAAAATAATATTTCAAGATCTATCTTGAAGAATAATGCTGTCTTTGGTAGGATAATATCCATTCGCCTACAAGAAAAGTTAATATCATTATTACTCAAATTTACACACCAAACACTAAAGACAATGATGAAGAAGTTGAAGAATTCTACCAACTTCTTCAGTATGAAATTTATCAAACATTGAATTAAGATGAATTTCTAATTACAGGTAATCAGAATGCAGAGGCTGGAAGCAAGAAGGAAGGATTAGTTGTCGGAAAATATGGCCTTTATAATAGAAATATTTCTGGAGATCTCATGGTAGAATTTTGCAAGGCCAACAACTTTTTAAAAAACATAAAAGATGTACACATGGTCCTCACCAAATGGAACACAGAAAAATCAAATTGACTAAATCTTTGAGAAGAAACAGTGTAAAAACTTCATATTGTCAGGTAAAACAAGACCAGGGGAAAACTATGGAATAGGCCATCAATTACTCACATGAAAATTCAGGCAGAAGCTGAAAGAATTAAAATAAGTCCATGAGAGTCAAAATATAACTTTGCAAATACTCCACCTGAATTAGAGATCATCTCAAGAATATATTTGATGCATTAGACACTAATGACCAAAGACCAGGAGAGTTGTGGGATATAATCAAGAACATCATTTAGGAGTAAAGCAAAAAACTAATTAAGAAGACAAAAAAGAAGGAAAAGACCAAAATGGATTTCAAAAGAGACTCAGAAACTTGGTCTCCAGCATAGAGACACTAAAGCAAATGTAAGATATGAGAAAGTCAAAATGCTGAACAGAAAATTTCAAACGGCAGCTCACGAACATGAAATCAAGTATTATAATTAAAGGTGCAAAAACTTGGAGCTAGAAAACCAAAAGGGTAAAGACCATGCTTAGGATTTCTCAAGCTGAAAGAACTGAAGGAAAAATTCAAGCTTCTGCTTTCAATATTGAAAGATTCCATGGGCAAATATTAAATAATACAGAAAGCATCAAAAGAAGATGGAAGTAATACAAAGAATCACTGTTAAAAAAAAACAAAAAAACAGCTTATTTTCAATAATTTCAAGAGATATCCTATGGTCATGAGCCAATGGTATTGAAGAAAGAAGTTCAAAGTGTATTGAAGACATTGGCAAAGAACAAGGCACTGGGAATTGATGGAATACAAATTGTAATCTTTCAACAAACTTGTGCAGCACTGGATGCACTCATTCATCTATGCCAAGAAATTTGGAAGACTGCTACCTCACCAACTAATTGGAAAAGAACTATATTATAGTCATTCCAAAGAGAAGTGACTCAATGGAATACGGGAATCATTGGAGAATATCATTAATATTGTCTGCAAGTAAAATTTTGCTATAGGTAATTCAAAAACAGCTGCAAAAACACATAAATTACATTAATAGGGAACTGCCAGAGTTTTGAGCCATTTTCAGTAGGGATATCATTGCTGACATTAGATGGATAGTGGCTGAAAACAGAGAATAAAAGAAAGATGTTGTCTGTGCTTTACTGACTGTGCAAAGACTTTCGACTGTGTGTTTAGTGACAGACAATGGACAACATTTCTGAGAATGAGTATTCCAGAACACTTGATTGTGTTCATGAGGTACCTGTACAGACACCAAGTATCAGTAATTTGAACAGAACAAGTAAACACTGAATAGTGTTTAAAATTATGAAAGTTGTTCATCAACACTTAATCCTTTCACCATAATTTATTCAATCTGTACACAGTGCAAATGATCTGAGAAGCTAGATTATATGAAGAAGGTGGCATCAGGTTTGCAGGAAGACTCATTGACAACCTGTGATATGCAGGTGATACAACCTTGTTTGCTGGAAGTCAAGAGGATTTAAAATACTGGTGAGGATCAAAGATCACAGCTTTCAGTCTGAGTTGCACTTTAAAATAATGCAAACAAAATTCCTGGCCACTTGATCAATAAATATCATCATAATAAATGGAGAAAAGGTTGAAGTTGTCTAATACTTCATTTTGCTTGCATCCACTATCAACACTCATGGAAGCAGCAGACAGGAAATCAAATAACATATTTCATTAGGCAAGTCTGTTGCATAAAACCTGTTTAAAGTGTTTAAGAGCAAAGACAGTTGTTTGAGGACTAAGGTTCACTTGACTAAAGTTATGGTATTTTCGATAGCCTCATATGTACATATGTATGTAAAAGATGGACAATGATAAGGAAGACTATAGAAAAATTGATGCATTTGACTTATGGTGTTGAAGAAGAAGATTAAATATACCATTGAATTTTAGAAGAACAAACAGATCTATGTTGGAAAAGCACTGCAAGATACTCCTTTGAATCCAGAATGGTGAGACTTCATCACTCATACTTCAGACGTATTATCAGGAGAAACCAGTCCTGTAGAAGGATATCATGTTTGGTAAAGTGGAGGGTCATTGTAAAAGAAGAATACCCTCAATGAAATGGGTTGATACCATAGCAACAGCAATCATCTCAAGAGTAACAAGAATTGTGAAGATGGCATAGGATGGTGCAGTGTTTTGTTCTGTTGTTCATAGTGTTGCTATGAGTTGGAACTCACTTGATGGCACATAACAACAACAACTACTCTGAAGTTTCGTTGTTTGAGCCCAACTAGCAATTTCACCATAGAAAGACCTGGTATTCTGTTTCTGTCAAGATTGCAGGTAAGAAGCTATAACATATTGGATCACTGTGAGTCAGAATCTATTCAACAGCAATGAGTTACAATATGGTAGAGTTTTAAATTCTTCCATGTCACATTACTTATCCCAGAGAAACCACTCAATAAATCTATGGGTGTTTTATGTTGATAGTCATAGCAATCTTGTATAGGGTTTTTAATGCTGTAAATATTTACTGGAGCAGAAAATGTCTTCTTTCTTCTGTGGAGAACATGATAGACCAACCTTGTAGTTAGCAGTCCAACTTGTAGTCCATCATGCTACCAGGGCTCCTTGTGGTTGTTGCATTAATGAGTAAAATTCACATCTCACAGGATCAGCCTTATGACGTGACGATATGGCTAACAGTTGTGGGGAAGATAAGAAAGATGGTTCTTCTTGGTGGAATCTTGCATCTATGAAGCATCAAGGCAGCAGATATGATTAACATGCAGTTATTATTGTTGTTCAGTGCTGTCGAGTTGGTTCGACCTGTATAGGGTTTCCAAGGAGTGGCTGGTGGGTTTGAACTACCGATCTTGACGTTCAAAGTGACCTTGTGGTCTAGTGCTTATCCTACAGCACCACACCAGGACTCCCAGCACAGTGGTTTTAAACCTACATCAGTCTGCAGACTTCTTTAGAGATTCTGTTAGAAGCTATGGACTCTTGCTCTCAAAAAAGGCGCTTCCCTTATACACAGAAATTCAAGGACATCTCCCCAATACAAACTATTCTGAATAAAACTGGAGTTCACTGATCGTGCTATACACTTAAGACATATTCCAATATACAGATCCTCAACATATTTTTACCCCAAAGTACACCATTCACCTTTACAATGATAATTTCTCTTAACACCAATTACAGCCAAGTTTTGTTGTAATTTGCATTAACTTTTAGAGCATTTCTCAGGCATATCTGTAATTTTTATTGCCTCCCTATCCAAGTGAAACAAATTTACAACCTTTTTCATATCTACTCTTTGAATGCTTTTGAGAATGCTCAAATGGGCATTTGGACACACACCACAAACTGGAAATAAATTGCACATAATTTTAATAAATTGTTGATTATTTGTTGAGGTCAATTAATTCTTGTGTATATTTAATAACATACTCATAGCTATGAACTGCTCCTTATCATTGAAAGTAACTATGTAGTCAGGGAATGTGAAACAGATTTTAATATCAGTCTGAAAGAAAGATAATTAGGATGAGAATATGTTGCCAAAATAATTATATAATAGACTATAAATTATATCTAGTTAGTATAAATTGAGATTCGTCATTATAGAGTTGTCAGAATTTATTCAAAGTAATAAACTTATTATAAATTAACTGGCTCAAGAACTGCCAAAGAACTCCAAGAACTTTAAAAGAGAATGCACTGCTTAATTATATCCATATTTTTTGAGAGCCTACTAATACAAGGCTATATATGTGTCTTGATTTTTCTAGCTATAACAGAAATATCACACATGCATGCCTTTAATATATTTATTCTTCCACAGTTTAGGATGCTAGAAGTCCAAATTAAATTACGAATGTCTGTTGTTGTTAGCTACCATGGACTTAGCATTGATTCATGGGAATGTCATTAACAACAGGATTGGACCACTGAGTTCCATTGGTTACTCTTCAGAAGCAAGTCACCAAGGTTTTCTTCTTAGTCTGTCTTAGTCTGGAGGCTTTACTGACACCTGTTCAGCATCATAGCAATATACAAGCCTCCACTGGCTGAGGGTGATAATTGTGCTTTAGGTGAATTGGCAGCGAATCGAACCCTGGTGTCACACATGACGGCAATAATTCTATCACTGAACTACTACTGCCTTCTCTTCATGTCTGTTATTATTGCTGTTATTAAGTACTGCTGAGTCAGTTCCAGCTCACAATGACCCTGTCTATGGTTTCTGAGAATGTAAATCTCCTCAGGAACAGAAAGCCTCATTTTTCTCCCACTGAGAAGCTGGTGGGCTAGAACCAATGACCCTGTGGTTGGCAGTCCAGTGTCTGCGCCCCCTCTTTATGTCTTTGTTGTTGTTGTTGTTAAGTGCCATAATGTCAGTTCTGACCCATAGCGACCCTGTAAGGGGTTTCCAAGTTGCATATGGTGAGTTTAAACTGCTGACCTTGCAGTTCAAACCAACTTTATAGTCCAGCGCAACAACCCACAGCACCACACCAGGACTCCTCTTTATGTCTAGACACTATTAAATAAATTCTGACCACTTATATTCATAGAAGCTCACATATGAAGAGAATCTTTTCAGGATTCAAATCAAAGGATCCTATTTTACAGATAAGGGGGCTGATAAGGGGAAAAAATCAATACATTTGATTAAAGTATCATATTTAAAGGATCCGCATAAAGCAGCTTTTGAAACATTGGACCCTGCCACTGAAGACATCCCTTGGACACTTACTTTCTCAACTCTAATATGGTTTTGTGGGGTTTTGTTTTTGTTTTGTTTTTTAGCTAGTGAAATTTCATCCAAATACTCATTCTTAGCATATTCTGCTCATATGTTATGGATTGGAAAATTTACATTTAGCTTCTAATCCTTTTACCAGTGGTTGTGGTGCTGTTTGAAAGTAGGGTTTTCTTTGGATATATAAATGAGTTCATACTGGAGCAGAGTAGAGTTGAAATCCAATCTCTTATGAATGGTGTTATATAAAAAGGGAGACCAGTAAGGAAGAGACACAGACATGTTAGAAACCATCTACAAGCAAATGAAAGCAAGGATTGCTACCAACAAGGAAGGACCATTTCCTAGAAACTGATTTCCTGATTTAGACTTGGACTTCTAGCCTCCATAATGGTGAGGCAATAAATACCAGTTCTTTAAAGTCATACACTTGTATTTTTCTTAACGGCAACAATAGGAAACTCGCGTTTTTGCCATGGCACCTCTGGTCTGTCAGTTTGCTGTACCTATGGTGGCTTGTATGTTGTTGTGATGCTGGACACCATGACACTGGTATTTTAAGTAAGAGTAGGGTACACCCATGGTAAACATGTTTCAGATGAGTTTCTAAACTAAGACAAACTCAGACAAAGGAAAGGCAGATGTATTTTGTATGTTCAGCCACTGAAAACCTTACAAATAGCAGTGAAAAAATGTCAAAGAGCACCAGAATACTGAATAATGAAACATCATGAATGCCCCCAGAATATTGTCAGATATACTAACAGAAGATGAGTTAGTCAGTTTGGAAGGCACTCTAAATACAATTGAGAAAGAGCTGCCACCTCTAAGTCGAGCTGACCTTGATAATGTAAACTAATAAAGCTTTTGAAACATTCATTTGCCGATTGGACACAACTTAAAATGAAGAGAAACAACTGTAAACATTATCTAATAACCAGAATATGGAATGTTCAAAGTATGATTTCGGAAAATTGGAAGCTGTCAAAAATGAAACAGAAGGCATAAAGATCTAAATGTTAGGCATTCATAAGCTAAAATGGATGGGTATTGGCTATTTTGAATCTGCCAATCATAGGGTTTACTATGCCATTAATGACAAATTAAAGTAGAATGGTGTCACATTCATCTTTAAAAAGAACTTTTCAAGATCTATGTTGAAGTATAATGCTGTCTGTGATAGGATAATATCCACATGCCCACAAAGGAGGCCTGTTAATACCACTATTATTCAAATTTGTGCATCAACCACTGAAGCCAGTGATGACGAAATTGAAGAATTCTACCAAAAGTTTCATTCTGAAATTGATAAAACATGCAATAAAGATTTATTAATAAATACTGGTGATTGAAATCTAAGGGTTAGAAATAAAGAGGAAGGATCAGTAGTTGGAAAATATGGCCTTAGTGATAGAAATGATGCTAGAGATCACATGACAAAATTGTAAATACCTATTTTAAACAACACATGGATCTCATCAGATGGAATATACAGAAATACAATTGACTACATTTGAGGGGAGAGATGGTGGAAAAGCTTCAAATCATCAGCCAAGAATGTGGAACAGCCCATAAATTGCTCATATGCAAGTTAAGGCTTGTTGGGAGGGATTTGAGCAGAAGGTCTCAGATTTGGGGGTAGTTTAACTGAAGGATTGCAACTGAACAGTTGTGATCCAGAAAATTGGACTGCTCGCAGGTCAACTTGCCCCAATGAGGAACTTGCTGGGCTGCCTCAGGGGACAGGGAACTTGCAAGTTTTTTTTTCCTTGTATGACCTTCAGTTCAAGTCTGCAAAAACATCTAGCTGCCCTATCGCTGTTTCCCTAGCAACTATATTCTTCTGATAAGGTCCCACTTACTGCATGCATCAATAACACCAGATGTTATTTTTTTCCCTGCGCCCAACACCTCCCCTTTTGCTGTGTATATAATAAACTCGCTGCCTTGGTCTGTGCCTCAGCATCTCCATCAGATTGCTACATCCCACCTGGTACCAACTTTACCTATTTCAAATGTGTCTTGTGTCTTTCTTTTATCTCTAATCTCCCATCGCCCCTACTCAGGTTTAATCTCTC